>NC_141886.1:23072966-23375996 GCF_030686135.1 Camelina sativa | reverse complement strand
TAACCTGCACACCAAGTCAACGAGAGTTCTAACCAACACATCTTCCCCCGCATCTTCCTCCTCACTAGCCAACTGAAACAAATACACAAACTGTCGTAAACAGGCTAACGAAAGGTTACATAAAATAGAAACTCACTATACACCATATCACTTACCTTTTTTCCTTTCTTCTTCTTCTCCTGTGCAGCTCCTGCTCCTTCACCAGATTCACCACCCTGAATGGTGGTCACTTGGTTATGGACTTTCCGCTTCTTTGCGGGAGGAGATTCAGACTCAACAACTGCTTTAGCATTCTTTTTCTTTTTCTTCTTCTCAATCTCCTTCACATCCCAAAACCCTTTAACAAACTTATCCATATGTATGTCTTCGATCAGGCGATTAATTGCTTGGTCGTCTTCTTGATCTGGCCACGTATGAAATAGATCGTAGCCATTTTCCTTCATAACCATTTTACAGACACGCAGCTGTAACATAAGAGATATGAAACCCATCAGTAAGTTTTAACTCAGCCATCACTAAACAATTAACTCAGCCATCTAAGACCATAAATCAGCCATCAAAGAACAATAACTCAGCCATAACAAAACCATAACTCATCCATAACTAAACCATAACTCAGCCATATAATACCATAAATCAGCCATCATTAAACCATAACTCAGCCATAAAAGAACAATAACTCAGCCATAACTCATCACTTACTATACTAAATAATAACTCAGTTATAACAGCCGCTAATCACTCAACCACTGCTAAACCATATATCAGCCATCATTTAAACAATAATCAGCCAGTAACTATCAGTCTATCATAACACAATCAAAACCTTACCTCACCAAGCGCTTTGATCTCTTCAGCAATAATCGTTTCCATCGTTGAACCTGTACAGTTTCCATGCCATCGAAGCAACGGTATGACATCATCTTCAGCTGATGCATTCCCAAACCGATCTCCAAAGCATTTGATGGACTCATACGCCCAAGCCTGTAACACGGGTGTAAAACCACTAAGGGTGTATGACTTTCTCGTAGGCTTCAACATCTTTATAGAATCAACAAGAGCTTCAAATTTTGACCGACCCCACGGATAAGTGTTCATGGCTTCATCATCAAAAACTCTTTTCGCACTTTCATATGGAATTCTAGAGTTATGATGCAAACCATACAGTCCAATGTGTTGAAGAAGCAACAACACTAACCATTTACGATGATTAGGGATTTTCCATCCCCGGCACACTTTTAATGCTTCCCTGAGTTCATTTAATGATGGACCTTCCCCACCAGGCACTTGCAAAAGTCTGAAGAACGCTTTGCGTTCCTCTTCAAGTTCAAACCGTTCTGTCGGCATTGGGTCTATGTTTAACCCCGTGACATGAGCAAATTCTTTCAACCCAAACCTGATAGGTTGACCACCGACCACAAACCAAAGCTCCTTCTTATGTACCCTTAACTGGTTACATAGTAGGAAATGTACAACCTTACCAGACCAGACGAATTGGCTATCAACTAGCTTAGAGATTATTCCAATAGGTACTTTCTTCGTTTCATCCCACGCATCCTGTCCTATTGATTCTCTAATCGTAGGGAAATCTCCCATCCTGAAATTGGTATTAATCTCTCTAAACTCTTGATTAGAGTTTCCTTCAGCGTATAGTCTTGGGGGGTAATCCCTTGTTTGTTCTTCAGAAATAATCACCATCGACATCAGATAAATTATATAATTCATAAGTAAATCATAAAATAAATCAGCCATAACATAAAACAAACTCATACACAAAGCATAACATAACTCAGCCACAAATACATAACTCATATCTAAAGCACAAAATAACTCAGTCACCAATACAAAACTCAGCCTTAACTCAGCCACATCAACAAACAAATCAGCCATCGAATCGAATAGATCTAACAAATCAGCCGTAAACCCTAAAAGTAAATCAGCCATCGAATCGAATAGATTTAACAAACCAGCCGTCATTAGAGACGGCGACAATCAGCCGTAAATCATCGATAAAAACCCACATTCAGCCGGAAAACCTATACCGGAACGTTTAAACAAAGACGAAGACGACGAAGAGAGAGAGAACGACGACGAAGAAAGAGAGTGTGACAACGAAGAGAGTGAGTGCGACGACGAATAGAGAGAGAGCGAGCAAATACGGCGAGAGATGATGGCGAGAGATTGACGGCGACAGAGTGGAAAATGACAGGTGTGACCGGCGACGAGAGACGACGAAGAAGAGTTTTTTTTTTTTAGTATTGGCGGTTTGTGAACAGTGAAAACTGTTCACTTTCCCTCTCTTTGATATAAACAAGAAAAAATAAATGTTGATCTGAAAAAAACTGCTTAATGACATGTTTGATGTGTATTTTAATTTGCTGATGTGTATATTTTTTTTTTCTGACCAAAACCGAAAAACAAAACCCAAGGGGTAAATTGTAATTACACTCAGGGCACTAAATATTTGAGTAATTTTCAAAAGATTTATAGATATGAGTAATAAACCAACTTTTGGATAACATTTGAGTAATTGATTCTAAATCCAAACTTTTTTGTAAGTCCTAGAGAGTAACATTTTGCATTTTGCAAACTACTTCAGCTTTAGTTCCGGTGTCCAGTTCAGTTTCCATATGTTCAATCAATATTTGTAGCCTTCTGCAAGTTCCCAATAAAGCTTCTGATGAAAAATTCTTAAAACCCTTAGCAACAGCCTCAATCTCACCAATATTTGCCTTTATTCTTTCCCCTGTTTGTTTCATGAGACCACACTCTTGTGGTGGGTAAACGCAAGCTCCAAGCTCGTCAATATGTACACTGGTTCCTTGACACAACTTCAGTAGTTTCTCAAGAGAGTCCACAAACCCACCGTTATCCGTTGGATTCTCCAGCTTGATCATGCCTGTGATAGTACGGATAAGCTCTTTTATTACCAAAAGTGTCTCAGACACGATATCAGCTACCATTTTAGCAACTTCAAATTCTTCAGGAGACAAGTTATCGACTAAATCATCTTCATCTTCAACTGAGTTTGGAGTTAGGCTTTCAGCATTTGTGTAAGCATCATCAGGCTCGGATGAAGAACAAGCTGGCTTCAGTTCTTTCATTTCCCTAAGAACATCTTTCATGGAAACAGCGACCAGTGTCATCGCCCTTCCAATCGCTTTGATGTTAGTTGCAGGCACCTTCTTCAGATTTGAGCATGCTTCCCACACTGCTCCTGCAAGCTGCGGAATCGACGGCTTCCTACCTTTCTCATATGTTCCTTCTGTTTCCAAAACAACAGAACCACCAGAATATATTGAGTAATCTTAATCAATATAAGAACAAGAACATGTAGGCTTCTTACCGTATAGAGAGACAGAACCCTGCAAAAATCTGGAATCGACAATTTGTTTCACAGAGGCTTGTATGGATGAAGAAAGTGTAATCCCAGCACCAGCCATGCTTCCATGACAATGCAGCAAAAATCCTTGAAGAGCGTTAAAGTATGACCCCATAGCCTCCTTCAGTGCTTCAGCTTGTGGAGGTTGTTCTCCAATCCATAGCATTCCCATTATTAGAATTATATTAACCCAATCAATTGAAGAAAAGCAAAAATTAGGTTACGAAAAGACAACAACAACTGGCAAAAGGAAACCTATGGTGGCTTGTTTTGAGAGGTGATCAGAAATCTCAAGGACATCGTTCCAGTTTAATTTGTCTTGTGTAAGAGATGGAACTTGGTCGAACATCTGCAAAAGAAAATCACAAAATACGTCTCTAAATCGGAGTTTCAATTTCCATTACAAAAACACGAAACCAAAAAAAAAGAAAAAAACTGAAGAGTATCTTTGATGGTGTTGTGATAACCAACAAGGATTTGATTCAATTCGTCTCTCTTTGGATTCGCCATGTCCGTCTTCCGTCGCCCCTAGTCGTACTTGTACGTAAGTCCCTAACTTCAAAGTTCTCGTTTAATCTACGTTTTAGGGGTTTTTGCACTCTTTAACAACACTTTTGTATTTCTACAATTCCATCAACGACGTCGTTTTCATAAAATCTTTCTACAATTCCTAAAGCAACACACCAACGAAGCTTTGATTTGAAACTCCTAAACTAGATAAAACATAAAACCATAATCATCATATACTATTAGTATACTACTTGACATCAAACCTTTTTTTAAGCCAAGGTGTTTATGAAATTTTATACCCACGACACAATGTCCTCAGGTTAGAGTTCAGATGGTTATGACATAGAAGATGTAGAGATATCAAGACTGTTATATACCATTGCTTATCGGCAAAACTAGGTTTATTTGATTATATTGATTCCTAAATCTTATATATTAGTCAGATTTTTATGAGCACTTGTTAGATATATGTTTTCGATATGATTCAAAATTATGAACTTTTTATAAATGGTGTGGACATCAAAGACAGTAGATGCCAAAAACTCACAATCAATTCTTCATCATCACTATAACAACACCACCACATAGTGTATATATCGAACTAATAAAAGCACAATATTTAATGGCGGCGAGATGATTGTCAGTCTATTGATTTAGCTAATCTCCTCATGTTCTTCACTATCTTTCTCATTAAACTTGCCACCCATCACTCTTAGCCTCGCTTTTCCCGCCTGCTCATACCATTCATATAGACATCACTTTCACTTTTACAAAATGTAATAATCAATTTTTATTCTCAAAATCAAACATACTAATTAAAGAACATCATTACTTTTCACTTTACTAACCTGTTCTTTCCAGTTGGTGAGGATGACGATAAGACCGAGCAAAACCGCTTGTACAAAGGACCCAACAGTGATCCCAATCCAGAGTCCTCTTCCTCCCATTTTAAACCTAAAAGCTAATAGAATAGCAGTTGGTATACCACAGAGATAGTATGCAGCTAGGTTTACATAAGCCCCTATATCTTGCCTCCCTGATCCTCTAGCCACACCTGCAGTTTCCATCCCCTTAATTAACACATTGTTGGTCCTTAAACTAGTTTCTTAATGACTTTTTAACATTATAGAAGGAGACTCTAACCCGAAAGAACTGCGTGAAGGGCATCGAATATGACCGATAAAGCCAGCAGTGGAGCCATTGATCTTACGTAATCCACAACTTCAGTTTCAGAGCTGAATAGGTAACCAAATACGTTTCTTGCACCAAATACTATTACACCCACCATTATTGATTCTACACCTGTAATGACCATTACTGTATAAACCGCCATTCGAGCTTGTTTCGGTTTTCCAGCCCCTAACTCGTTTGCAACTCTTGTACTACAACCAACAAAAGTCAGAGAGAAGGGTTTTATGTTTTAGATAGATAACCTTGCTACAACCAACTCTGTTTCCCTTTCTAAAAATCGAAGAAAGACGGGAAATGAGCAAGAACCTTGCTGCTGCGCTAAGACTCTCTGGTATTTGGTACAAGGAGGACTGAGTTGACAGACTGTTAAAGAAGAAAGTTAAGCAACTGATCAGTCCATTCCAAACCTAATTATTTAGAAGATGAAAGGGACATACCAGACTGAGAGAACAGAGGCTTCTAGCTTAGGATTTGGTAAAATCCCAGAGAGTATGAGCAGAAATTCGAATGACCACCACTCGAGGCTGATTCAACACGTACAAAAGAGATTAAAGACAAGTCTAATGTCAACAACTCTGTGACTAAAACACAAAGAGGAGGTAAGAGGAGATTATATTACCAAATCATAGAGGCAGATGGGATACCAAACCGGAAAAACTCTCCCATTCCTTTAAACACACTCATGGAGATGGGAGCACGAGTCTTGCTACCGCTGGAAGAAAACGTCATGTATAATCCAAGAACAGTCACGTTAAACCAGTAAGAAACGCCAATCGCAATAGCTGCACCGAGGCTCCCAAGACCAAACTTAAAGACTAAACTCCAGCAGAGAACAACATGGACACAAAGAGCAGATATTGAACTCATAATCAAAGGCAAAATCAGACTCTGCGCTTGGTAAAACCGAACAAGCGACTGCAAAGTAGCGTAACCAAAGAGCGCGGGTATGAGCCAAGTTGCAAACTTTCCAGCTTGTTGAGCCACCAGAGGATCTTGTCCAATGAGAGAGAGTATATCACCCATGTAACTCCATAGAACAGACAAAGGAATACACACAATGTACAAAGAGAGAATGCCTGTGTAAGTATGAACTCCAAGTTTTTCGAATTGTTTAGCTCCATAAGCTTGACCACATAAAGTCTCCAACGCACTAGCCAATCCAAACTGTAACTTATGATCACAACTCAGAATCTTAAACTAATCATATAACTTATGAAAAAGAAAAAGATCAAGAAAGAGAGAGTCATAAGACGAGACTAAAACCGGTGACGCTACAGAAAGAAACGGCGATGGCGGTGCTTGAGAGATAAAGCTCACCGAGATGACCAACCATCATAATCGATATCACCTGAAGAACATACGTAGAAGAGTTCACCGCAACCATGGGACCAGCGATGTAAGCAAGCCTCTTCATCTCCTTCAAAAACCCATCTTTCCTGTTTACTTCTTCTCCATCGCTCACCACAAGCAAGCCCTGCTCCCCCGAATCCATTCTTTCTGCTTCTTCTTCCCCTGAGATCACGAGAATCTTTAACCTATTCTCCCAATCAATCTTATATAACTTGTTCTACTAGTAATACTTTATGACTTGTCCTCTGTGTGTCGTATCTTGATTCTATACCTGTCTCGTTCAGCCGCCATAAATTCTATCTGAATTGAAATAATGGCTCAACGTTGAAAAATTCAATGGTCGTAAAATTGTTTTTAAGTTTATATTTTTGTTTTTTATACTAATTTTTATTTTTTTGTTATTGCAACTTTACGGTTCAACTGTCGTTTAAACACTAACGGGGTGTATTGGACGATTTAAAAAGATTTAAGAAATTTGGAATTTTGATAGATTTTAGGGAAGTTGATATGATTTATGGTAAAATTCTTTCAAATCCCACCTAAAACTATGAGATTTGGATTTCTGTACTTTTAACTAAACAAATCCTCTCAGATCTTCAGAATCCCTTAAAAATACAGAAATCCAACTTGAATAACTTGTAACTTTTATACAAATCACCTAAAATTTGAATAACATATGATTTGTAACTTTTATACAAATCACCTAAAATGTAAGTTGAATACACCCCCTAAATACAAGTCCCTCAAACAAGCATCACATTAGTATTCTTTAGTTTTTATTAAAATATTTTTCTAACGGGTAACCGGACTATTATTTTCCCTCCACTTTCCCATAAATCATCATAGTTGTACTAATATTATGCATTAATTTCATTTTGTTTTGTTTCATAAAACAACAACAACAACAAGAAACTAATACTGATTACAACATTAAATGGAGAAATTGATTTGGCTTATCATGTTCTTCACTTATTTATTTTATTTTTAAAAGTGTTCTTCTTCACTTATTTTCATCTTCAAACTCTTCAGCCATCAGTCTTTCTCTTGCATTTTTCGCCTGCCCATATGATTCATATATTATCAATAGACATTACTTTCATTTTTTACAAATTCACTAAATCACTTTTCACTTAACTAACCTCTTGCTCCCAGTTGGTAAAGATAACGATAAGAACGAGCAAAAAAGCTTGAACAAAGGACCCAACTGTGATCCCAATCCAGAGTCCTCTTCCTCTCATTTTAAACCCAAAGGCTAATATGATAGCAGTTGGTGTGCCACAGAGATAGTATGCTGCTAGGTTTACATAAGCCCCTCTATCTTGCCTCCCTGCTCCTCTAGCCACACCTGTTATATATGTTTCATTTCCACTAATAACACATTAATTTTTAAACGTTAACTTCATTCATGATTTTGACATTATAGAAGAAGAGAGTCTAACCCGAAAGAACCGTGTGAAGGGCATCTAATATGACTAATAAAGAAACCAGCGGGGCCATTGATCTTACATAATCCACAACTTCGGTTTCTGAGCTGAATAGGTAACCAAATACGTTTCTTGAACCAAAGACTATTGCACTCACCAGTATTGATTCTACACATGCTATAACCATCACTGTGTAAACCGCCATCCGAGCTTGTTTCGGGTTTCCAGCTCCTAACTCGTTTGCAACTCTTGTACTACAACAACCACAATAGAGACACAAGGGTTTTAGATTTTAGATAGTAAACTCCCATTTTTTAAAATGAAACGGAAAAAAGAACCTTGCTGCTGCGCCGAGACTCTCTGGTATATGGTATGCAAAGGAGATTGTCGATAGACTTTAAAGAAGGAAGAGAGCAACTGAGTTGTATGATACTATTACATTCCAAAACCAAGTCTTTAATCAAAAGATAGAAAAGAAAAAAACATACCACACTGAGAGAACAGAGGTTTCTAGCGTTGAATTTGGTAAAATCCCAGAGAGCAGGACCAAAAATTCGAACGACCACCACTCGAGGCTAGTTCAACATCAAAGATTCAAGTTAATTGTCAAGAACCCTGTGACCAAACCAAACTAACAAAAAGAGGAATAAAGAAAAGTTTCTATACCAAATCATCGACGCAGATGGGATTCCAAGCCAGAAAAACTCTTTCATTCCTTTGACCACACTCATGGAGATAGTTGCACGGCTCTTGCTACAGCTGGACGAAAACTTCATGTATAATCCAAGCACAACCACGTTTACCCAGTAAGAAACCCCAATCGCTATAGCTGCACCGCGGATCCCAAACCCAAACTTAAAGACCAAGCTCCAGCAGAGGGAAACGTGGACACAGACAGCAGAGATTGAGCTTATAATCAACGGGAAAATCAGACTCTGCGCTTGGAAAAACTGTACAAGCGGCTGCAAAGTGGCGTAAGCCAAGAGGGCAGGTATGAGCCAAGTTGCAAATTTCCCAGCTTCTTGAGCAACCACAGGATCTTGTCCAATGAGAGAGAGTATAGCACCCATGTAACTCCATAGCACAGACAAAGGAATACACACAAGATACAAAGAGAGAATCGTTGTGTAAGTATGTACTCCAAGTTTCTCATACTGTTTAGCTCCATAAGCTTGGCCACATAGAGTCTCCATTGCACTAGCCAATCCAAACTGTAAATGATAATCACAATCGAGATTCAAGAAAAGAAGAAAAAAAAAAACAGAGAGGATCTGTTCGTTTGGAAGTTGCAGTCAGTGTCATTTGGTAGCTGCAACTTCCAACCTAACAACAATGTCCATAAAGAGATAGATATACTTACGACAAGGCTGAAACCAGTGGCGCTGCAGAAAGAAACAGCAATGGCGGTGCTAGAAAGGAAAAGCTCACCGAGATGACCAATCATCACTATAGATATCACTTGAAGAAAATCCATAGACAAGTTTACTGCAACCATCGGACCAGCAATGTAACCAAGCCTCTTCATCTCCTGGAAATAACCATCTTTCTTCTTGACTTCTTCTTCCTCGCTCTTTGCAAGCAGACCCTTCTCTGCAGAATCCATTCCCTCTTCCTTCTTGTTTCTGTTTCTTCTCTGGAGAGATCTTTAGCTTCCTTTAGGGATTTTTTAACCTGATCTTCTATGAATCTTCCCTATTTATACCATCATTTATGTTTACACCTTCTACTCTCGTCCTTTCTTATTCAACCACCATAAATTTTCTGTGTCGCTAATGGTTCATGATAGCAAATCAGGAAAGTGGCATTTGAGAAAGAAATCATGCTTAGCTTGAAACTATCTATTGAAAATCTATTGAAATCCAAATTTCCTTAGTAATTGATTTCAATGTTGATTGTATATGAATGTATGGTTGTTTCTTACTCTTCAAAGGCATTATATAAAAAATTCTTCTTGTTTGAGACCCATTTAATCAGTCCACTCTTCTTGTTTCCTCTCTCCTCTACATTTATTTGCTCTCTTTTAAGAATTCATTTAGCTCCATCAATTCAAACTTGGAGCAAATCGTATATGATTAGTGAGTAGTATAAACTTTTTTTGTAAATAAAGGGCTCGACCGCTAGAGGCCAAAACTAATGTGAACATTCAGTTCCTCATTACTATACTTGAAAACAACAGCACAAATAAACACACACGACATTTAATGGAGGAGATGGTGATTGAACTCTTGATTAGTTTAGCTGATCACTTCATTATCTTTCTCTTCAAATTCATCACCCATAACTCTTTCTCTAGCCTTTCTCGCCTGCCACAAATATACATTAATTCATACATATATCAAAAAACACATCACTTTCACTTTTACTTCCAGAACCTACTATCTGAACCATAGGATCCACATGTGTAAAGGACATCACTCTCGCTTTTACTTTCCAAACCTACTAATGAATTAAACATGAGAACAACATGAGGACATTACTTTCACTTTCACTTTAACTAACCTGTTGTTTCCAGTTGGTGAGGATAACAATAAGACCGAGCAAAACCGCTTGTACAAAGGACCCAACAGTGATCCCAATCCAGAGTCCTCTTCCTCCCATTTTAAATCTAAAAGCTAATAAAACAGCAGTTGGTATGCCACAGAGATAGTAAGCAGCTAGGTTTACATAAGCCCCTATATCTTGCCTCCCTGATCCTCTAGCCACACCTGCAGTGTCAATCCCCTTAGTTAAAACATTGTTGATCCTTAAAACTAGTTTCTTAATAAATTATTAACATTATAGAAGGAGACTCTAACCCGAAAGAACTGCGTGAAGGGCATCAAATATGACAGATAAAGCAACCAGCGGAGCCATTGATCTTACATAATCCACAACTTCGATTTCAGAGCTGAATAGGTAACCAAATACGTTTCTTGCTGCAAAAACTATTGCACTCACCATTATTGATTCTACACCTGTTATAACCATAACTGTGTAAACAGCCATTCGAGCTTGTTTCGGGTTTCCAGCTCCTAACTCGTTTGCTACTCTTGTACTGCAACCAACAACAGCAGAGAGAAGGGTTTTAGGTCTCAAAGATAGATATCTCCAATTTTGCAAAATTGGGAAATTGAGAAAAGAAAGAACCTTGCTGCTGCGCCTAGACTCTCTGGTATTTGGTACAAGGAGGAGATTGTTGATAGACTGATAGAGAAGGGACAAAACAACTGAGTTGTATGTATATATGTTAACAATCCATTCCAAAACAAAGTCATTAGGATATACAAAAAAAACATACCACACTGAGAGAACAGAGGTTTCTAGCTTCGGATTTGGTAATATCCCAGAAAGCATGACTAAAAACTCGAATGACCACCATTCCAGGCTAGTTCAACACCAAAAGAAAACAAAGATCTCAAGTCAAGACTCAACTGTAACCAAACCAACAAAAAGAGGCATGAAGAGAAGTTTATATTACCAAATCATAGAGGCAGATGGGATTCCAAACCGAAAAAATTCTCCCATTCCTTCAAATAAACTCATGGAGATGGGTGCACGGCTCTTGCTACAGCTGGAAGAAAACGTCATGTATAATCCAAGAACAGTCACGTTTAACCAGTAAGAAACACCTATAGCAATAGCTGCACCGAGGCTCCCAAGCCCAAACTTAAAGACCAAACTCCAGCAAAGGACAACGTGGACACAGACAGCAGAAATTGAACTCATAATCAACGGCAAAATCAGACTCTGCGCTTGGAAAAACCGAACAAGCGGCTGCAAAGTAGCATAACCAAAGAGAGCAGGTATGAGCCAAGTTGCAAACTTTCCAGCTTCTTGAGCAACCATAGGGTCTTGTCCAATGGCAGAGAGTATATCACCCATGTAACTCCAAAGAAGAGACAAAGGAATACACACAAGAAACAATGAAACAATCCCTGTGTAGCTTGACCAAATTGTTTAGCTCCATTAGCTTGACCACATAAAGTCTCCAACGCACTAGCCAGTCCAAACTGTATGATTATCACAATTCAGAATCTTAAAGCAAATTAATTAATCAAAAGAGAGAAACAGATCAAGAAAGAGAGAGAGAGAGAGAGAGAGAGAGAGAGAGAGAGAGACATACGACGAGGCTAAAACCTGTGACGCTGCAGAAAGAAATGGCAATGGCGGTGCTGGAGAGATAAAGCTCACCGAGATGACCAACCATCATTGTCGATATCACAAGAAGAACGTACATAGACGAGTTGATCGCAATCATCGGACCAGCAATGTAACCAAGCCTCTGCATCTCCCGCAAAAACCCATCTTTCTTGTTTACTTCTTCTCCATGGCTCCTCACCACGAGCAAGCCCTTCTCCACCGAATCCATTCCTCTTCCTTCTTCGCTGAGATCTTGAGATTTGATTCAGAAACACCGAACCAATCCCTATATATTCTTTTTTTTTATATATATTTTTTTGTTTTGCTTTCTGGAATTTAGCGGCGTGTCGTATCCTGTTTCTACACCTTCCGATAAAACCGATACATGCGTCGTCCTCTCTCAGTCAGCCGCCATAAATGTTCTCCCTGGATCTATATGGCACATGACTATATATAATAGTAGCAAATTAAGAAAAGGTTGGAAATTACCAAAGTATACAAATATGAAAAAAATTTAAGTTCCTTGATTAGTCAAGCCGCTTGTATATATTAATTAAAAATGTTGATTTTTGTTTGAATAAAAAGTATATGGTTGTTTGTTTCTTTCTTTACAAGGCATTAAATCAATTGAAAAAATTGTTCCGTTTATATCATGTGAAGTTTGTCAACCAACCTCACTGACTTACTCTATATTTTTCATTTTTTTTTTCTTAGAATTTTAAATTTAGCATCGTGTCGTATGAAAAATCTACTCCTGCAGAAATAATATATAATTTAGCATCTTATTAGAGCAAAGAGCAGCCACTGATCACAGCTTTTGCTGTAGTTCCACATTAGACAATCCAAATGATAATTACGTATGGTTGATTTTTTTTTTTTTTTTTTTAATTATGACGAGCTCGGGTCTGGACTTTAATCTCCCTTATGGTCCGGGATCAGCCTTTACTAATATCTTATGACATGGCGTAAAACATCTCTCTCACCGGGAATCGAACTAAGGAGCACAAAGATCTAATTCCTGCACTTAAACCATTAGCCCACTGCACCGATGGTCAATTACGTATCGTTGATACAAGGAACAAAAAGATGGAAACTAATTAACTAAATTTGCTTAATGTTACGGAACCTACAAAAACAAGTACTACGAGATAAAAATATTATCTTGGGGATTCGGTTAATATAGAATAATTAACCTAGTACAATCCATAATTTTACTTCTCTAACAAACAAAAGTACGCGGAGGTACGTATCTTAAACTTGTGTGTGGACAGTAGAGGCCAAAACACGTGCGCACGTACATACATGTGGACATTCATTTCCTTTTTAGGTCATATAACAACCACACCAGAAGTCGAATTAATGACAACACCAATATATATAATGTCTACCACCGGTATAGTGGGCTAGTGGTTTAAGTGCACTAGTTGGATCCTTGTGCTCCCTAGTTCGATTCCTGGTGGGAGGGATGCTTTACGCCATGTCATAAGGTATTAGCAAAGGTTGGTCCCGGGCCATGGGGGAGATTAAGGCCCAGGCCCGAACTCCTTCTAGTTAACAAAAAAAAAAATATATATATATATATATATATCTATATATATATAATGTGGCGACATGATTGTGGTTTCTTGATTTATCTCATCTCTTCATGTTCTTTGTTTTCTTCATCTTCAAACCCCTCACACATCAGTCTTTCTCGTCTGCCCATATCATTAGACATCACTTTTACCTTTCTCAAATCCACTAATCATTTTTTTTTCACAAATATAACCCTAAAAACAAGAAATCAAAATTAAAGGACATCACTCTTACCTTACTAATCTGTTTTTCACCTTAATTAAATATGACCGGTATCAAATATGACCCGACAAAACTGCGCGAACGGCATCAAATATGACCGGTAAAGCAACCAGCGGAGCCATTGGTCTTACATAATCCACAACTTCGGTTCAGAGAGCTGAATAGGTAACCAAATACGTTTCTTGCGCCAAAAAATATTGCACTCACTACTCACTATCCCCTTTATAATAAAACAGAAATACACAACATTGTTTTGTAGACTATATAATTTTAATAAATTGATTATAAATAGGTTATAAATTATAAATTAATTAATTTGGTTACAAGTTAAATATTGGGTATAACCTTAATTATTTCTGAAAATCTTAAAGAGAATTAAAAAAAATATTCCAAATTGATAGATTAATTGGTTAAAAGATAAATAGTGGATGCAAAGAAAAAAATTATTTTTGGAAGATTTAATTGCTAAAGAAGGTTGTTTCCAAAAATTTTAAAGAGAATATTCTAGATTTATTTTAGGCAGATTTTATTGCTAGACCACATTGTTAACCAACTTCTTAAAGAGATTAAAAATAGATTTATTTTAGGCAGATTTTATTGCTAGACCACATTGTTAACCAACTTATTAAAGAATTAAAAATATATTGTGAAGCATAAAAAAAGGAATAAAATTTCGACAATTTATCACACTAAATCGTGATTTCCGAAATCTTATTCTGCAATTAAAAATAAAATTTCATTGAAAATCTTCCAAACTTTCAATATAAATCGACCTAGCCTCACGTTATTCTCATATTCATACCGAAAACACAAAAAAAAAATGACAATCGTTTCTCAGTTTACAATACTAAACCGTCTGATAAAAATTCATGGTGTATTCGAGCTAAGATATTGCATACTTGGACACATTATTCCAAGGATGTTGGTATGTTAGAGCACGGATCATTTCTCATACTTAAATTTAATGATACAAACAATATAAAACTTAGAAAATAGGTGTTTTTTCAAACCATCATATTTAACATATGATTTATTCATAATGTTTTATCTAAAAAAACTTTTAAAAACAATCACATATACTATATTTTATATAAAAATTATAATATAAATAAAAATAATTCAACCCGTGCGAGCACGGTCCTAATCTAGTCTATACTAGTATAATTGCAGTACTTTTTACTCAAAAATATGTTTTTGAAAACATTTATCATTGAATGCCATTAAATACTTATATTCATGTCTAAAAAAGTTTAGTTAATTCTCTCTATTATCCTTATAACCAAACATAATTAAAATATTATAAATATCCATATATATATATAATGTTCTACAATTAAAAGAGATATTTAGAAGATTTATTCCATATTAAATTTTTTATTCTCCTATCATCTCCTTTTGATTTTAAATTTTAAATGTCGTGAATCATCATATAATACATAACGAAAATGTATATTTTCTGCATATATTGTGATTTGAATTTTTTTTAAACGAACATATAATACTCAATTAATATAGTAAATTTACTGTATATAGTAAATTATAAAATTTTAAGAAGTTTATAATTTATAACAGATATATCTAAACTTAATAAAAGTCTAAAATTATGAATATTCAAACATATTAAATTTTTAAAATAACACCAATGAGTTATATTACATGATGGGTTATATGATACTAAAAATAAAATAGGATTGAATTGATAATACTAAAAAATAAAACATTATTAATATAATACTTTAATACGGGTTGAATCCTTATTTTACAATTTAACAACATTAGTTTAAAATATATCAAATCAAACTGATTTAATTAAGATTGTATTAAATAAAAATTGTTGTGCAATATACCGCGGATTATATACTAAATCACTAAAATTAACAAAATAGTATATTAGTAAAATTAGTATTAAAATAGTATATAAACAAAAAATTATGTAAAAACTTGTGTCGTGATATACCGCGGATCATAATCTAGTTATTGTTATAACCTGAGAGATAAAACTTATTTTTCTTCAACAGACTTAAAAAAATTCTCTAGTTCTGCAGAAGGAAACGTTTATTTTCCTTTAACAGACTCAAAATTTTCATTGTTTCTATTAGCATATTAGAAGAAAGAGCAGACTGATCACAGCTTTTGCTGTAATTTTTACATTAGACAATCCCAAAGATGGAAACTAAATTTGCTTAATGTTGTGAACTAGTACCGAAATACTAGGTAGTGCCGTAGTGGCGATGGAGTATACATAATTAATTAATCGTAATATTTTATTCGATTATGTTCATTGGTTAGAGTGTCACACATCTGAAACAGAGTTGTACATACGTCACTAAATTTTTACTTGCCTACAAGTTCACGTCAAGTTTAAGATATAGAGTGAATGGATCGACCGGGGTGCTTGCTTGTTTGCAGTTCAACGGGCTGGTCCAGCCCGGGTATATATATAAGTTTTTTCTTGACTGAACTATTAAATTTATTAAGCGAAAAAAAATTATTTTTGTACAATGAATGCAACCTTTGTCTACTCCGGGTTTCGAAAATCAAAATATTAGAATTAGGTAATTTTTGGGATTTGGCTAGGATAGAATTGTAAAATCATAATTGACTATTTGACTCCAACCCAAGTCATATATGTTCAATTTGGTTCGATTAGTAGTTTTATCTTACTTTTGTAATTAAAAGAAAAAAAAAAAAGGTACCGAGCCTACCCACAAACTCTCTGGACTAGCCAAGACAAGATGGTTTGTGCTTTGTGGACGTAGCGGATCTGCGGAGGTACATAGATCACGCATCTGCTACATACCATTCTGAGATCCTGACAAAAGTAAGGTTTTATGAATCCAAATTTTGTACTAGTCATATTTCTTATAAGCAATCTTTATATTTTTTTAAAACTTTGAATCATATCATAATATCTTCCTTATCTTATATAATATGACAAGGTTTTTTTAAACTTTGCCTATATCAATGCGACATTTGGCATTCTACTTTTGCGACACGTGTACTTTACATTAATTTGAAATTTGATTTTTTAAATTTATTTATTTAGAAAAGTAATTGTTTCTTTTATCTTCCACTACCAAATCTTTAATTATTTTTGGTTTGTATTATTTAATATTATTTCATAGCAAAAATTTGTATAGTTTTTTTTGTAAATTAAAAAAAAAATCGATTTGTAAGGATATATTTCATCTAATTAAATTTATATGATTTGTAAATTCTTCACTAATGTTCCTTTAAATTTCTTTACTCTTCGTCTACCAAATCTTTAATTATTTTTGGTTTTTAATTTAGTATTATTTCATAGTAAAAATCTTAATAGTTTACTTTTGTTAAAGAAAAAGTAATCTATTTTACAAAAATATATTTATTCTATTTTGTTTTTATGATTTATAAAATTTTCACTTATTTTTTATTACAACCGTAACTTTATTACTTAACTATTTTAATCGGTTTCACATGTCAATATTTACTATATATTAAACTATAATAAAGTAGAGTTGTGAGAAATTGTCATTAATTTGGCACCAATCTTTTTTTTAACATGTGTCATTTTTTTCAGTTTTAATGAAATAAAAACACACATTATTGCCAATCTAAAACTAAATTGTCTACACACATTTTTTTAGTTTGGGGCATTTTATTTGTTCAGTTTCTTTAGATTATATTTATTTCTCTCAATCAATTACCGTTATGACATTATGAGTGGACATTTTATTTTGTTCAAACTGTTCATTTGCAATAATGCATATGACCAAATTAATTATAATTAATATGCTTTATAACTGTATTTATTGCCATGAATGTGATTACTTAGAATAATGCATGTGTTAATGGAATTCATTACAAACTTCAAATAATACTTAGTGTATTATATAAGATCCAACGCTCACATGACTAATAATGAAGAAAACGATCACTCACTATATGTTTTTCTTTTCCCATCATTTCCCATGGTATTTTTTTTTCTTATGAAGTTTTAAAAATAAACATGATGTCTTGCAGTATGATGATTAAGAGATTAATTTCTCTATGACTATTTGAAGAAATCGTTTACAAAGCCATGTCAATGTATTTTTTTCTTGGTATCAGAATCTTGTCAATATTTATTAGCCTCTTTCAAAGGATTATGTTTTATGATAGTCATAATTTAAAATTTTTGCATTATTTTGTAATGTAATTTTTTAAACTTTCAAACTATAGTTGGAATCTTAAGTGATGAATATGAGTCTAATGCTTGACTCTTAAAGCAGAATCTCTTTGGCTTTGAACATTCACTCATAGTATTATAGTTGTAAGTCTCTTAGATTTTTCCTCTTAAGTCCTCTGATCTTCAACTACAATATATTTCTAAGTTTATATTTTGTAAATTTACCTTGTTTTTCGTTTTTAAAAATTCTTTATCCGCATTACAAAAAAATGTTTTACTTTGCATATTGATAAAAAGATTGAGCCTAAAGTTACCATGTAATGCAGATATACATGGTCAAAATATCACATACTTCTTTATGCCTCTTTGGAATCACTTCCCAAACTTTACAACATCTTTTCACATTACACGGAAAAACATTACCGAGACCTATTGTAAAATATTTAATATATATATATATTATAATCTCGATACTTTCATCAAAGACATATGTCAATCGTTAAAAGTGGTATAAATTAACAAGTAGATGAACCCGTACAAAAGCAAAACTACTTTTAAATTGCATCCGTCACTATGCCGAAAAAAGCTTACACCATTTCCAATGGTTATCTATATTCTTTTGGTTTGAATTTTATATTTTACATTTAGAGTATAATTTTGAAGAGATATGATTTAGTATTCAGAGTATAAGATTAAAATCATGATGCTATTTTAGTATTTTTAGAATTTTAGAAATAATTTGCTAAATTTAAAACCAAAAGTTATTTTTATGCAATATGTGAAAATTGTCTTTTTTTTAACACACTTCATACTTATAAATGTATGTATTTAAATTCTTTTCAATGCAATAATATCATGGACATTTTATATAGAATTTAATGAAATTTTATTTTGTATACAATTTGGTAACTTTCTTGTTTATTATGATGCGTGGGTAACTTTCTTGTTTATTATAAGGAAGAATACCAAAATCATCGTGGGTGGACAAAAGAATGGCACAACTAGTGTACACGTACATGCACGTGCACATTCATTGCACCTTTAAAACAACACAATGAACATTTAATGGCGACGTGATTCACGTCTCTTGATTTAGCTGATTTCTTTATGTTCTTCAACTTCAAACCCCTCAACCATCAGCCTTTCTCTCGCCTTTATCGTCTGCCATGTCATTCATAAACATCAAATAGCAATATATATCACTTTCACTTCCTCAAATCCACTAATCGATTTGTCTCCCAGCTAACCATAAAACAATAAATGAAAAGGACACCACTCTCACTTTCACTTTACTAACCTGTTGTTTCCAGTTGGTGAAGATGACGACAAGACCGAGCAACACAGCTTGTACGAAGGACCCAACAGTGATCCCAATCCAGAGCCCTTTTCCTCCCATTTTAAACCAAAAAGCTAATAAAACAGCAGTTGGTATGCCGCAGAGATAGTATGCTGCTAGGTTTACATAAGCCCCTATATCTTGCCTCCCTGATCCTCTAGCCACACCTGTTACGTTTCCATTCCACTATTTATTAATCCTTAAGTTAGTCTCTTAATGATTTTGAAACTAAAGAAGGAGAATCTAACCCGCAAGAACCGCGTGAAGGGCATCGAATATGACCGTAAAAGCAACCAGTAGAGCCATTGATCTTACATAATCCACAACTTCGGCTTCAGCGCTGAATAGGTAACCAAATACGTTTCTTGTGCCAAAAACCATTGCGCTCACCATCAATGATTCTACACATGTAATGACCATCACTGTGTACACAGCTATACGAGCTTGTTTCGGGTTTCCAGCTCCTAACTCGTTTGCTACTCTCGTACTGAAACAACAACAACAGAGAGAGATAATTTAGATAGACAGATAGCTCTAAGTTTGTAAATCTTGTACTGCAACAACAAAGAACCTTGCTGCTGCTCCGAGACTCTCTGCTATTTGGTAGAGGATGATGGTTGTTGATAGACTGTTAAACAAAATAGAAAGCAACTGAGTTGTATGTAATAATAGTCCATTCCAAAACTCCAATCTTTGAGATACCAGACAGAAAACGTCAAATGACCAGAGAGTAACCAAAACTCTAATCCGAAGCTAAAAGGAACATACCAGACAGAGAGAACAGAGGCTTCTAGCTTCGGATTTGGTAAGATTCCAGAGAGTAAGACTAGAACTTCAAATGACCACAACTCGAGGCTAATTTAACACCAAACAGGAATTTATTGAAATTTCAACAACTCGATTTGGTCAAATGCCAACAACTCTGTGACTAAACCAAAAGAAGCATGAAGAAAATTTTAGCTTACCAAGTCATAGATGCAGATGGGATTCCAAACCGAAAAAACTCACCCATTCCTTTAAACAAACTCATGGAGATGGGTGCACGGCTCTTGCTACAGCTGGAAGAAAACGTCATGTACAATCCAAGCACAGTCACGTTTAACCAGTAAGCAACCCCAACCGCTATAGCTGCACCTAGGTTCCCAAGCCCAAACTTAAAGACCAAACTCCAGCAGAGGGAAACGTGGACACAGACAGCAGAGATTGAGCTTATAATCATAGGCAAAATCAGACTCTGCGCTTGGAAAAACCGAATAAGCGGCTGCAAAGTAGCGTAACCAAAGAGTGCAGGTATGAGCCAAATTGCGAACTTTCCAGCTTCTTGAGCAACGAGAGGATCTTGTCCAGTAAGAGAGAGTATATCATCCATGTAACTCCATAGCACAGACAAAGGAATACACACAAGATACAGAGAGAAGACCCCTGTGTAAGTGTGGACTCCAAGCTTCTCGAATTGTTTAGCTCCATGAGCTTGACCACTTAAAGTCTCCAATGCACTAGCCATTCCAAACTGTGTGGTTACATACAACAATCAAAATTTATAATTCTTGAAGCTTAAAGGAAAGACAGAGAGAGAGAGATGAATAAAGAAAGAGACATACGATGACGCTGAAACCTGTGACGTTACAGAAAGAAATGGCAATGGCTGTGCTTGAGAGATAAAGTTCACCGAGATGACCAACCATCATCATCGATATGGCTAGAAGAACGTACATAGACGAGTTGATCGCAATCATCGGACCAGCGATGTAACCGATCCTCTTCATCTCCAGTAAGAACACATCTTTCTTGTGTACTTCTTCATCTCTGTGGCTCGCCACGAGCAGACCCTCCTCCGCCGAATCCATTTCTTTCTGATTCTTCTCTCTTCGGAGATCTCGAGATCTTTAAGCCTCTCTTCTCTGAAAAAAATCCTATACATTTATACTAATAAATATTTAACGTTTATTTATGTGGAATTTTACCTGCTTAGTTGCGTATACATGTCTAGCCATAAATGTTGAATCTCCTAAAATCTACAGCTGTCTTGAATTATAAAAATTTAAAAAGCTTCAATTAGTCAAACGGTTTGTAAATAAACTAAAAATTAACGAGTATTTCTAATACATATTTTAATTTTTTAATATAATCTAATTGTTATTACTAATTGAAAAAAACAAAACCATATCAACTAGAATATTGAATATGCATGGAAAGAGTATTTTACACAAGTTTTCGTGAGTTTACACACAAGAGAGACTCTAGAACCTTTTTTTTTATTTATAATAAATATCTAGAGATTTGGTGAGAGATACCAACACCGAGTGTATCTCAGTTATATTATCGTCATCAAGGCATTAAATAACGGGAAATTAGTTGAAAGTTGAAACTAGTAGTAAATGCATTAAATCTAAAAATAATTGGATAAATACATTTTCAAAACATACAGTAATTATAAACTAATATATTTACTATTTACAATTAGTAAAATCACTACTGTTTCAGTTTTTTACTATTTGTACTGTTTGACTTTCAAGTCTTTAACAAAACATGTTGTTTAATTTACTATTCTTGAGAACGTTCTATGGAATCTCTAGCCATATATATTAGGATAGTGGTACCATTCTTGAGAACGTTCTATGCAATCTACCAAAATATATATAGCTGTTTTGAAGTATTATATATTAAAAATTCCCAATTAGTCAAAAGGGTTGGTAAGAAAATCCTTGAGAGCATCAACATGGTAAAAATATCCATATTTTGGTATATTATTTTAGTTATAAGTACACCCTTTTTTTTTTAAACACAAATTATAAGTACACCTAACAAATATAAATATTATGTAATATATTTAAAATCGTTAAACAAAATATCAAATTATAGTGAAAACATAGATTTTAATTTTTAAGGTAACTAAATTTTAGAAAATAAATTTACACCAACTAGTATTTTCGTTAAAAAATTTTAGGGAAATGTTAAAAAAAAAAATAGATGAAACCAAGATGGAAAAGGAAAAAAGGGCAGTTTTAAAAGTGTCAATTTATACTTGTACAAATACACAATGTCAATTTATACCCAAACTTAAACAAAATTCAAATTGTATACCCAAATATAATAAATCATGCCGATTTCTGAATCTATATTTATAGGTGTTAGTCAACAATAATGGACAGTGACTTAGATGTCATGTGTTTAGTGAGATGCATCGGTTTCTTAAAACGACGTCGTTTTAACTTTTTGATTTCAATTTGTAAAAAAAAATATTGTAACTATCTAGGCTCAAACCAATGATCTTTTATTTATGGACATTAGTCTTTATCACTTGATTTAACGACTATATTCAAAACAACTTGATATTTTTTTGTGACACTTCGGTTTCAAGGATACGCGCAGAGGTTTAAAAGAATTGATTTGGTCATCTATGTCACCAAAGTGCACTTATCTTTTCGGTCAAGGGACCTGAGAGAATTCCAGAATTAAGAGTGCTTGAGCTGGAGTAGTCTCAGGATGGTGACCTTCCAGAAAATGATTCATAGCTTGTGATTGGATATGAAGCCCACTAAAAAATAGCTGTAGGAGCGTTACACTTTTATGTTGATAAATGATATCTCTCATTTTTCTATACAAATCCCAAAATTAAGTTCTTTTTAGTTTTGTTTTAACAGCATCAAATTCATCATTTGACCCTCAACCACATGGCCCACATCACTCACTAGAGCTTTCTCCACCTTTGTACGATGTTGTAACTTCATATCGTCATTAGTTATCTCTAGATACTAATTAAGGATGAGGTTTTTTTTTTTCTTAACATCTATTTTAATTGATTCGATTTGGTGACAAAGCTTGCTCTTTGAGTTGATTGCGAGTCTGTTAGCGCTGGCTATAATTTCGTTGTTTGAATCTAACGGTTGTTGCGAATGAGTTTTCTAAATTCTAGAATAATTAATTTAAGGTAATTAGGAAAAAAAAACAGAATAATCATAATTTGAAATTAACAAATCTCCCAAATATCCAATATTTTAACAGATCTTCTAAAAATGTAAATTTTAACTTAGATTCAATATAACGTTGTACGTTCTTTACTCTTTTAGTATGGTACCACTAAGTTATTTATTGAGAATAACATTTATGGCTATGAATGAGACATGTAGGCAGCACAGCATCTCATCTCATCGAGTCGTGAGTTTCTTAAAATTAAATTATTTAATATAGGGTTTTTAGTAATAAAACCCCTCAACTAAAGATGGATCGTAAAAAAACCCCTCAATTATATTTTTAATGATTAAACCCCTCAACTTTAATTCTGTTAATAAACGTTCTCTTCCGTCTACAGTGTCGTTAAAACTGGATGATTAAAGTTAAGTCAAAACGCAGAGTTTTCCAAAAAATAGAAAAACGACATGTAAACTCTTAAACAACACAAATTGTGAATAAAAACAACAAGATGTTTTGATACCCGGTTTTAAAATTCCCAAATTCACCTAAGTTTTAAAGTCCCCAAATTGAAAAAAACCTAAATTGACGAATCTTAGTTTAGAGTGATGGCTTTTATCGATTCTTTCAGTTTTGAGAGATAAACCGGTGATCGACAAGAGTTGCAGAATTCTATATTGAGTGTTGTTGTCTCATCGTTCGTCGTCTTCTTTATTTCAGCTCTAAGAAACCGAAAATCATGGGAAGGTCAGTTCTTATTTCTATAATTCAGTTTAGGATGAATTCACCTTCGTATATATAACAAGAGTAAATATAATTTGATTCTTCCTTTTCGATAGCTTTTAGGAAGCATCTTTTTTTCTTCTTTTTTTAATTGTTTTCTTTTTATATGAGTTGGATTGGACTCCATAATTGTTTTCTTTTCGATAACGTGAATTCTATGTGATGTTAAAGACTAGTGATTTTACATCACTTTTTTTACATGTGAAACTTCGTAGTAGTTGTGTTGAGTTTTGGGATTAGTCTTTTTTAACCAATTATAGTTGTACAGGACGCTTTTCTTTAGATTACATGTTGGAGGATATTGGGCAGCGGATGGTTCATATAATGGTGGTGAGACCAGATGTTTAAGTCTTGATTTTGAATACCCCAGTTTAGCAATGTTGACAGATATGGTTTCGAGTACTGGTTATGCAGAAAATATGAGTAAGTTTTCTTACTTCCCATCTGGAGTAGTAGGTCAGAATCGCAAGGATTTATGTAGTGATAGGGATGTTGCAGAAATGATTACATGTACACATGAGTTAGAAAGTATGAATTTGTATGTCGTTAGGGCAGATGATCCTTATCTAGATGATGTTCTTGTTGGAGAAGGGGAAGAAGAAGAAGAAGAACGGAGTGATGGAGACAAGGCTGCCAGAAACTGTAATTTTAGAATGGTATTCAGTCGAGAAGTGGAGGCTTTGTTACAACTCGCTTTTGTTTCCTGTGAATGGGATGGAATTGTGGGAAACACATATTGATGTTGTTGTTATGCCTCCTCCAGACAGGATAATGCCAGGAAGACCAAAAAACAATGACCGAATCAAAGATCCAAACGAAAAAACTTATTCTCAGAATTCTCAAAAAGCTATAGTGGTACATCTCTTACATCTCTCTATCTAATATGGTGGTTAGACTTACCAAAACTCATTTTATTATGCAGTCATGTAGTAATTGTGGACAAACAGGACATAACAAACGAACATGTCAAATAGAGCCAGTTCCTAAACCACCTAACCCGCCTTCAGAATTTCCTTCTTATCATGCCAAAGTTATTGTGGTAAGATTATAATTCTCTGTTTTAGTGTATGCCAAAGATTTCTTAGCAAAAAGATTTGTAATTCATGCATTTGATCTTGTAGAAATGTAGCAATTGTCAACAAACAGGACACAACAAGCGCAAATGTCATCTTGAGCCAGTGTCTAAGCCGACATGTTATTTTTTTTGTTGCATCATGTTTGCTTTTAATGTTTCACTCGACTTTGTAGTTTTGTTTTGATAATTTTTATGTTCCAGTAGTATATTTGGCTTTATAATGGTATTTTGGATTTTTATCATAATTCTTGACTTATATAAATAACATGTCGTTTTTTTAGTTTTTTCAAAACACAACGTTTTAATTTAACTATGACTTAACCTTAATCATCCAGTTGTAGACGGAGGAGAACGTTTATTAACAGAATTAAAGTTGAGGGGTTTAATCATTAAAAATATAATTGAGGGGGTTTTTTACGATCCATCTTTAGTTGAGGGGTTTTATTACTAAAAACCCTTTAATATAAAAGCAAAAGTAACCATTACAAAAGAGACACATGGAAGAAGAGTTTCTGTTCTTTCTATCTACATACATACCCTGCTGGTTGGAGAAGCTAAAAACAAATCACATAAACTAAACGTCCAATAACAGTATTAATCATAGGCTTTATACTTAATGGAGATGAAGGAGATTGATTCGGAGAGGAAGAAGCAGAAAGAAACGGATTCTGATGAGGAGGGACGTTTTCTCGTGGTGAGCGACAGAGAAGAAGTAAACAAGAAAGATGTGTTTCTTAAAGAGATGACGAGGATTGGTTACATCGCTGGTCCGATGATTGCGATAAACTCGTCTATGTACGTTCTTCTCGCTATATCGATGATGATGGTTGGTCATCTGGGTGAGGTTTTCCTCTCAAGCACAGCCATTGCCATTTCTTTCTGTAACGTCACAGGTTTCAGCGTCATCGTATGTCTCTTTCTTTATCCATCTCTCTCCCTCTCCCTTTCCTTTAAGCTTCAAGAATTAGCAAATTGTGATTTCTGTATGTAACCACACAGTTTGGAATGGCTAGTGCATTGGAGACTTTAAGTGGTCAAGCTCATGGAGCTAAACAGTTTGAGAAGCTTGGAGTCCACACTTACACAGGGATCTTCTCTCTGTATCTTGTGTGTATTCCTATGTCTGTGCTATGGAGTTACATGGATGATATACTCTCTTTTACTGGACAAGATCCTCTCGTTGCTCAAGAAGCTGGGAAATTTGCAACTTGGCTCATACCTGCGCTCTTTGCTTACGCTACTTTGCAGCCGCTTATTCGGTTCTTCCAAGCGCAAAGTCTGATTTTGCCAATGATTATGAGCTCAATCTCTTCTCTTTGTGTCCATGTTGTCCTTTGCTGGAGCTTGGTCTTTAAGTTTGGGCTTGGGAGCCTAGGTGCAGCTATAGCGGTCGGGGTTTCTTACTGGTTAAACGTGACTGTGCTTGGATTGTACATGACGTTTTCTTCCAGCTGTAGCAAGAGTCGTGCACACATATCCATGAGTATGTTTAAAGGAATGGGCGAGTTTTTCCGTTTTGGAATCCCATCTGCTTCTATGATTTGGTAATATAAATTTCTCTTCAAGCTTCGTTTGGTTTACCTAGCCACAGAGTAGTTGACATTTGACTCGACTTGCATTAAATTAGCCTCGAGTTGTGGTCATTCGAAATTCTAGTCTTGCTCTCAGGGATCTTACCAAATCCGAAGCTAGAAGCCTCTATTCTCTCTGTCTGGTACGTTCCTTTTTATCTTCTAAAGATTTAGTTTGATCATATACAACTGATCAGTTGTTTTCTTCTTTGTTGAAACAGTCTATCAACAACAGTCATCCTCTACCAAATAGCAGAGAGTCTCGGAGCAGCAGCAAGGTTCTTTGTTGTTGCAGTACAAGATTTACAAAATGGGAAGTATCTATATCTAAAACCTCTCTCTGTTGTTGTTGTTGTTGTTTCAGTACAAGAGTAGCAAACGAGTTAGGAGCTGGAAACCCGAAAAAAGCTCGAATAGCTGTGTACACAGTGATGGTCATTACATGTGTAGAATCATTGATGGTGAGCGCAATGGTTTTTGGCGCAAGAAACGTATTTGGTTACCTATTCAGCGCTGAAGCCGAAGTTGTGGATTATGTAAGATCAATGGCTCTACTGGTTGCTTTTACGGTCATATTCGATGCCCTTCACGCGGTTCTTGCGGGTTAGATTCTCCTTCTTTAGTTTCAAAATCATTAAGATACTAACTTAAGGATTAATAAATAGTGGAATGGAAACGTAACAGGTGTGGCTAGAGGATCAGGGAGGCAAGATATAGGGGCTTATGTAAACCTAGCAGCATACTATCTCTGCGGCATACCAACTGCTGTTTTATTAGCTTTTAGGTTTAAAATGGGAGGAAGAGGGCTCTGGATTGGGATCACTGTTGGGTCCTTCGTACAAGCTGTTTTGCTCGGTCTTGTCGTCATCTTCACCAACTGGAAACAACAGGTTAGTAAAGTGAAAGTGAGATTGGTGTCCTTTTAATTTCTTGTTTTATGGTTAGTTGGGAGACAAATCGATTACTGGATTTGAGAAAGTGAAAGTGATATATATGGCTATTTGATGTTTATGGATGATATGGGCAGACGAGAAAGGCGAGAGAAAGGCTGATGGTTGAGGTGTTTGAAGGTGAAGAAAACGAAGAACATAAAGAGTTCAGCTAAACCAAGGGACTGTCAGTCACGTGTACAGGAGTTGTGGCATTCTATTGTCCACACACATATTGATTTGGCCTTCTCCCTTATAATCAGGATGATAAACAGTAATCATGCTGTGATATTATGAACAGTTTAAGAAAATTCTACGGATTTTCTTATAAGAAATATGACTAGTACACAATTTGGAACTCGTGGATTCATAAAACCTTACTTTTAGTTTCCATCTTTTGTTCCTTGTCTGTATATATCAACCATACGAATTTATATATCCTCTGCCGATTGTGTAATGTAAAACTACAGCAAAAGCTGTGATCAGTGGCCGCTCTTTCCTCTAATATACTAATAGGAACTAAGAAAAATTTTGAGTCTGTTGAAGGAAAAAATAAACGTTTTATCAGCAGGACTAGAAGATCCGACACGCTAAATTCCAAAAGTATTGCGGTAACGGGACAACAACACTAGATTTCGAATTAAAAGAGCAACACAACATTTAACGGCGACCGTAATTGGCGTCTCTTGATTTAGCTCCTCATCTCTTCATGTTCTTTCACTTTCTTCATCTTCAAACTCCTCATACATCAGTCTTTTTCTGGCCTTTTTCGACTGCACATATAGTTTATAGATATCACTTTCACTTTCTCAAATTCATTAAGTAATTTTTTCACTCAATTATTAGCCCTAAAACCAAGAAATTAAAAAAGGACATCACTCTGACTTTACTAACCTCTTGTTTCCAGTTGGTGAGGATAACAATAAGACTGAGCAAAAAAGCTTGAACAAAAGAACCAACAGTGATCCCAATCCAGAGACCTCTTCCTCTCAATTTAAACCCAAAAGCTAATATGATAGCAGTTGGTATGCCACAGAGATAGTATGCAGCTAGGTTTGCACAAGCCCCTATATCTTGCCTCCCTGATCCTCTAGCCACACCTGCAGTTTTCAATCCCCTTAACTAACACATATTATTAATCCTAGAATGACTCTCTTCTTTGCTTGTAAATTACAGAAAAGAGATCATCTAACCCGAAAGAACCCCGTGAAGGGCATCGAATATGACTGATAAAGCAACCAGTGGAGCCATTGATCTTACATAAGCCACAACCTCTGTTTCAGAGCTGAACAGGTAACCAAATACGTCTCTTGTACCAAAAACTGTTGCGCTCACCATCATTGATTCTACACATGTAATGACCATCACTGTGTTCACAGCTATTCGAGCTTGTTTCGGATTACCAGCTCCTAATTCGTTTGCAACTCTTGTACTACAACAACAACGACAACAACAAGAACAGAGAGATGTTTTAGATATAGATACCTCCCATTTTGCAAATCTTGAACTACAACAACAAAAACCTTGCTGCTGCGCCGAGACTCTCTGCTATTTGGTACACAATGACAGTTGTTGATAGACTGGTAAACAAAAAAAGAAAGCAACTGAGTTACGTTGTATTGTATGTATATGATAATAGTCCGTTCTTTAGAAAATAAAAAGGAACATACCAGACAGACAGGACAGAGGCTTCTAGCTTCGGATTTGGTAAGATTCCAGAGAGTAAGACTAGGAATTCGAATGACCACCACTCGAGGCTAAATCCGCACCAAAAGATTCAAGACAAGTCAAATGTCAACAACTCTGTGACTAAACCATAAAGAGTCCTGAAGAGATATTTCTATTACCAAATCATAGATGCAGATGGGATCCCAAACCGGAAAAACTCTCCCATTCCTTTAAACACACTCATGGAGATGGGTGCACGGCTCTCGCTACAGCTGGAGGAAAACGTCATGTACAAGCCAAGCACAGTCACGTTTAACCAGTAAGCAACACCGATAGCGATAGCTGCACCGAGGTTCCCAAGCCCAAACTTAAAGACCAAGCTCCAGCAGAGGACAACGTGGACACAGACAGCAGAGATTGAGCTCATAACCAATGGCAAAATCAGACTCTGCGCTTGGAAAAACCGAACAAGCGGCTGCAAAGTAGCGTAAGCAAAGAGGGCAGGTATGAGCCAAGTTGCAAATTTCCCAGCTTCTTTAGCAACCAGAGGATCTTGTCCAGCGAGAGAGAGTATATCACCCATGTAACTCCATAGCACAGACAAAGGAACACACACGATGTACAAAGAGAAGATCCCTGT
Source organism: Camelina sativa (assembly GCF_030686135.1). NCBI lineage: Eukaryota > Viridiplantae > Streptophyta > Magnoliopsida > Brassicales > Brassicaceae > Camelina > Camelina sativa. The sequence continues at coordinate 23,346,162 of NC_141886.1, read as the reverse complement.
GTAAGTGTGTACTCCAAGCTTCTCAAATTGCCTAGCTCCATTAGCTTGACCACATAAAGTCTCCAACGCACTAGCCAATCCAAACTGTGTGATTACAAACAATGGCAATTTATAATCTTGAAGCTTGAAGGAAAGAGATAAGAGAGAGGAAGAAAGAGACATACGATGACGCTGAAACCTGTGACGTTACAGAAAGAAATGGCAATGGCGGTGCTTGAGAGATAAAGCTCACCGAGATGACCAACCATCATTATGGATATCACAAGAAGAACGTACATAGACGAGTTGATTGCAATCATAGGAGCAGCGATGTAAGCAAGCCTCTTCATCTCCTTAAGAAACACATCTTTCTTGTTTACTTCTTCTTCTCTGTGGCTCACCACGAGCAAACCCTCCTCAGACGAATCCATTTCTTTTTGCTTCTTCCCTGAGCTCTTCAACCTCTCGTCTCTGGAATTTAACTAGCTTAGTGGCGTATACAGAAAATATACAAGGTTTTTTTTATAAAAAAATTGGTCCCCTGGCCACCGCCCCTCTCGCCCTAGGTATGAGCCGGGCCTGTCCTCAAATAGTCAGAGGGGTTGGTAAGAAATGAGTATTAATTAACTTTAGTGTTGATTAGGTTTGGTTTTGTCTTCCTGACTTGGGTTGGTCTCATTCTCCTCGTGTTTCCACACTCGTCTTATCGTTGTCAAAGATGTCTATATCTGTGTTTGCTTCTTTTAATAAAATTTTCGCCCCGTACGTTAATCATTTCATTTTTAGTAAGTGCTTTTTTTTTTCTTTGGAAATTAGTGTCTGTCGTCTGTGTCGTCTCGTATTATTTTACAAAATCACATTTTTTTTTTGTACCCTTTATTAACAATAGCACAACATCTTGGGGGAAAAAAACAACAACTAGTAACAGCTTCTTATGCATTTTTCATTAGATACCCCGAAGAGCTGTATAGCATGTATCGTTGATACTTTTATAAATACAAGAACTAAAAGATGGAATGAAAGTTCCTTAATCTAGTGAAGCCACTAATCCGTTAAATACAATGTTTGTAATTTGTGGTGGCGTTGAAGTGTACGTATTATTATCCCTATAATTGAGGTTTAGTGTAGTTCGATAACGAATTTGATTCAGAAATGGTTTACAAAATAGTAAACAGTAAGAAATTTATTGGGTCAAAACATATACCGCATGTTTCGGTTAAGAATTTATAAAGAAAATATAATTTACCAACTAGTAATGGTGAATTTGAGTTTGGCACCATTAGTCTCCACTTCTCAAGTTATTTATTTTATTTTCTGAGTTCATCCATAGTGCCAAAAATATATACAGAGAAACAGAGGACCTCATATCACGAAGATGCCTCATGTCCTCACTGATTTGATACGAGGAAGGATCGGCTTGTAAAAATTAATTAATTTAAAATGTTGATTTATATTTGAATATATGGTGGTTTCTTTCTCTACAAGGCATTATTCAATTAAAAATTGTTTCCGTTTTATATGATCATGTGAAGAAGTTGTGAACCAATCAAATTTAACCCTACTCGTGGTTTCTCAACTCTGCATCTGCGACATAACATACCATTCTGACAAAAGAAAGGTTTGTGAACGCATCAGTTCCAACTTCCAAACTGTGTACTAGTCATATTTTTTGTTAGCAATCCTTAGAATTTTCTTAAACTTTGCACAATATCATATGATTAGTTAACCTTTTATCTTCCTTTGTATAAGAGAGAAGACCATATCATGTGTGTGGACAGTAGAAGTAGAGGGTGTAGTGTACGCTTACATGCATGTGCACATTCATTTCCTCATTAGTTATTGGGAAATTCTCAAAAATAACACTAAAATAAGCTTTTTTTTTCCAAACTTAGCACAATATCTCTAAAATTCCAAAAATAACACTAATTAATCTTTTAAAATTAAATCCTAAGTTTAAAATATTAAACCCTACTTTTCAAAACTATACCCTAAATGTGAAATTGAGAACCCAAACCTAAAAAACAAATTTCTAAAAATTAATTTTAAATATTTTAATGTGTTAAATTATGCTATTTTTGGAAATATATGGAATGTGAGCTAGAATTGTCCATAAAACTAAATTTAATGCTATTTTAGGTATTTCTCTTAGTAGTATTACTACTATCATTATAGAAAACAACAACACCAAAAACTCGAATTAATAACAACAACACAACATTTAATATAGCGACATGATTGGGTATCTCTTAGATTTAGCTCATCTCTTCATGTTCTTTCACTTTCTTCATCTTCAAACCCCTCACACATCAGTCTTTTTCTGGCTTTTTTAGACTGTACATATCACATTCATAGATATCAGTAGACATCACTTTCACTTTCTCAAATCCATTAATATATCATTTTTTCACTCAATACTTTGCGGCAAAGTCTTTGCCCTAAAACCAAGAAATTAAAAAGGACAAGCATATATCACTCTAACTTTACTAACCTCTTGATCCCAGTTGGTGAGGATAACAATAAGACTGAGCAGAAAGGATTGAACAAAGGACCCAACAGTGATCCCAATCCAGAGTCCTCTTCCTCTCATTTTAAACCCAAAAGCTAATATGATAGCAGTTGGTGTACCAAAGAGATAGTATGCAGCTAGGTTTACATAAGCCCCTATATCTTGCCTCCCTGATCCTCTAGCCACACCTGTTATGTTTCAGTTCCACTAATTTATTAATCCTTAAACTAGTCTCTTAGTGACTTGCACATCATATATAGAAGAGATCATATATCTAACCCGCAAGAACCGCGTGAAGGGCATCAAATATGACTGATAAAGAAACCAGTGGAGCCAGTGATCTTACATAATCCACAACTTCGGTTTCAGAGCTGAATAGGTAACCAAACACGTTTCTTGCACCAAAAACCATTGCGCTCACCGTTATTGACTCTACACATGTAATGACCATAACTGTGTGTACAACTATTCGAGCTTGTTTTGGATTTCCAGCTCCTAAATTGTTTGCAACTCGTGTACTGCAACAAAAACAACAGAGATAGGTTTAGATAGATACTTCCCATTTTGAACCAAAAAAAAAAAAGTACAGCAACAACAAGAACCTTGCTGCTGCGCCGATACTCTCTGCTATTTGGTACACGACGGCGACTGATGATAGACTGTTAAAACAAAGAAGAAAGCAACTGAGTTGCATATGATCAGAACGAAATCTTTAAAAGATAAAAAGAACATACCAGACTGAGAGAACAGAGGCTTCTAGCTTAGGATTTGGTAAGATCCCAGAGAGTAAGAGCAGAAATTCGAATGACCACCACTCGAGACTGATTCAACGCAAAAGAGATGCAAGTCATATCAAATAGAACTCTGTGACTAAACCAAAAGAGTCATGAAGAGAAGTTAATAATATTACCAAATCATAGAAGCCGATGGGATTCCAAACCGGAAAAACTCTCCCATTCCTTTAAAGACGCTCATGGAGATGGGAGCACGAGTCTTGCTACAGCTGGAAGAAAAGTTCATGTACAATACAAGCACAGTCACGTTAAACCAGTAAGACAAGCAGAGGATCTTGTCCAGTAAAAGTGAGTATATCATCCATGTAACTCCATAGCACAGACAAAGGAATACACACAAGATACAAAGAGAAGATCCCTGTGTAAGTATGGACTCCAAGCTTTTCGTATTGTTTAGCTCCATGAGCTTGACCACATAAAGTCTCCAACGCACTAGCCAATCCAAACTGTGTGGTTACATACAACAAAGACAATTTATAATTTTTGAAGCTTAAAGGAAAGAGAGAGAGGAAGAGAGAGAGATCAAGAAAGAAGAGACATACGATGACGCTGAAACCTGTAACGTTGCAGAAAGAAATGGCAATGGCGGTGCTTGAGAGATAAAGCTCACCGAGATGACCAACCATCATTATGGATATCACAAGAAGAACGTACGTAGACGAGTTCACCGCAATCATTGGAGCAGCGATGTAAGCAAGCCTCTTCATCTCCATAAGAAACATATCTTTCTTGTCTCTGTGGCTCCCCTCGAGCAAACCCTCCTCAGCCGAATCCATTTCTTTCTGCTTCTTTCTCTTCTGAGATCTCTCTTCTAGATCTGAATCAATCCCTACACTAAATTTTATACTAATATATTATTTGGAAATTAATTAGCAGAGTGGTGTATACAGTATACAGCTACGTCTCTCTCATTCAGTAGCCATAAATATATCATTCAAACTAATGGTCCATATATGGTAACAAATTAAGAATATACAGTGTACATTGAATCTAATACCAAAATATACAGTGTCTTGATTTTTTTTTCTCTCTTTTTTACAAAAAAACCTCAATTAGTCAAGGGGTTAGTAAGAAATGAGTACTAAACTTCAGTGTTTGATTACATATGAATATATATATATATATGCATGGTTATTTCTTTCTCGTCAAGGAAATTGCACAATTTAAAGTAAGCATGATGCATGAAGCTGAAGTGCAGTTACATTTTTTTTTTTTGGCAAACGCTGAAGTGCAGTTACATAATCATAGAAATACATATATATGGTGTCGTCTCACTCTCCTCTCGTGTTTCTTTTTTTTTTGTTTTGTTTTTGAAAACACTCACTCTCCTCGTGTTTCCTCACAATTCTATCGTTTTCGAAGATGTGGTGTATCATTATATTTTCCTTCAACCACCTCACATTTTTTTGGTAGCTAGCCTTTTATTAATAGCAGCATCTTAATTATTAGGGGGAAATCAAAACAGCACTAGCCAACTAATAACAGCTTTTTATGCATTTTTCATTAGATACCCCCCCCCCCCCCTCCAAGGTATAAACTATATATAAACCACATGTTCGTTGCTACATATAAGAACCAAAAAGATGGAAAACATTACGAAGTTCCTTAATCTAGTGAAGCCATAAATCCGTGAAATATAATGTTTACAATGTGTTGTGGCAGTGGTGGAGACGTGGAGTGTATACAGAGCCGGCTATACGATTTTAACGACCACAATCGAAGAAAAAAAGAAGGCTGTTCTGTTTTGACCAAAAAAAAAAGAGTTGTTGTAAATATTGAAAAAAACAAAAGATAAGCAAATTATTCTTCAAATCTAATAATTCTGTAACCATCAAGCATCGAACCCAGGTTAGCATACTCTCTGACCAAAGACTAATACCACTACATTACATACACTTTCTGGGAAAAAAAGGCCGAAATTTACCTCTTAAAAAAAGGCCACAATCACCTGCTTCATGAGCCTGGCCTTAGAGCCGGCTCTGAGTGTATACGTACGTCTTACTTTGAATAATCTGATTCGATTCGTTTGTTAAAATGTCACACATCATAATTAAAGTGATCATAATAATGGTCACTCTTGAACAGCTAAATTGACTAAATCTAACTAGTTGAACAGCTACATCTTATATAATATGAAAAGGTTTTTCTCTAACTTTTGCTAGAAAATGACATTTGGCTTACTATATGACACATGTATTTTTTTTGTTTGGACCTAATTAACTAAATGCCTATATAACCAATAAAATAAAACCATCAATATAATTTTGACGGAGACAAGCGGAATCAAATTTAAGTAAGATGGTGGGATAGTATTATTTAAGTAAATTAGTTTAAACTTTTAAAAAAAACTGTTTATATAAAATTAAAATTTTCAGCTTACTTTCTGGAAAATTACGTAAGATTGTGAGATGGTTTTAATCTAATTCTATAATTATTTTGTTCGATTCACACTTATTATTTCAAACGTCATGGTATTTTTGAATTACATAAAATTTATAAGTTTCCAAATTTGTAATTTCAGAATAAATTATGAACATAATCAGTTATGTTTTCATTTGAAATAATACCATCATTTTATGCATTGCCTTATATCTACCCACTATTTTCCTCAATTTTTATTTTTGTTTATATTGCTTCTCATTTTTAACTTATTATTTTGAAACACTTGCGAACGTATGATCATTAATATTTGATTTCAATCCCTTCTCTCTCTTAAAGGCTCAAACATCCTATAAAATATAGTTTTCTAAAAACAACCTATTACCATACAAATACATCCTCTGTCATACTATTGTGAAAACTAAAACATTTACTTTCTATTCTATCCTCGTTTAAAATCTCCAACGAAAAACAAAACACCGGTAACAATAGTATCGTTGTTCGGATCATCCGTTTTTGAGAAGTTCCTAACTTTAGAAGAAATATTATCTTACTAAATCTTGAATATTTTTTCCACAAATGTAAATTATTTTTACAATTGTTCATATTTTGATGATTTATGCAATCATTTTAAAATATTTATAAAAGAAAATAAATAATTTCATCTGTATTTGATTTTACAAGAATTTTTATATATAATGATATTGGGCGTCAGATTCCTAAAGTAAGAGTTGAAAGAAACTTTACTATATTATATCATCTAATAATAACGTAAAGTTTTCTTTTGTAATTTGATGCTCTCTTCTTTCACAAGTATCATTTTGTTTCTTTTAATTTTTGTGTAATAAATTTATTCAATTGAATTTACATAAGAAATTTTTTGCTTAACAAATAATTTTATGATTAAATAGTTTAAGGATATAAGATTATAATATTTGGGTTGTATAGTTAGATGTCGAGTAATAATTTGCTGTTTTATTTCCACACTTTAATATAAATAATTCACATGATATTGATATTACATTATTTTATTTCATTTTCAATCCTTAAAATAAACGGAAGTATATTTTAATAATATAATTTCTAAACAACTAAATGAGAATTGAATATATATTTTTTTTTTGATAAAGAGATAGCTGTATATATTTCTGTTTAAAGAGAGAAGTAAATATATATTTAAATTCATGATTTGATTAGCTAAGATGCCCGTTCATAGATCTATATTTATAATAAATAACTCTTGAATATATATTTAAAACCATAGAAAAGTTTAGTCATTAATTCAAAATAATGTATTTTTATAAACCTGACACATTTTTATTAACTTTTCTATTCTATCTCATCAATCCCATATTTTGTATTAACTCTCATTTTTGTAACTTTTATAATATTTATAGTAATGCAATGAATGATTAATAATAGTATTTAGAAATATTGCATATATAAGAAAATATATTAATATGTAATGATTGCATATCTATAACTCTCACATAGTTTATGTGGCTCCTATAACAATGAAATACAACCGTTGTTTTAATTTAGTTGTCGTTTTAGGTTTTCAATAAAAATATTTGGTGAATATTCCAGTTTTATCCCTGTTGTTTTAAAGTTTTGACTAATGAAATATTTATAAACTATATTAATAAAGGGTAAAACAGACAATTTAATAGTTTTTTAAAATTTGTTTGAGAAAAACTTAAACGACAAGTAAAAAACCAGAGAAAGTATAAGTTACATTTACCTAATTGATGTAAAGATTAGTGCATTTATTATCCAATTAAATAATAAATATTTTATATGCTCTTAACTACAATTTCTTTTTTTTTTTTCTTTTTTTTTTTTTTTTTTGTTGCCAACAGGTTACAAGATTGACTCAAACGAGCCAATTAGACGGGAAGTTATTCACAAAGGTGATTGGAAGCGACTCCACTCTAGCACGACGCGCCAGTTTGTCCGCTCTACCATTCTGTGATCTTGGTACCTGAACGAGAGAGAATCAAAGGAATTCACCCTTATCTTCATCAATAGCGTCCAGATATGTCTTGAAAGCAGGCCACTCGGAAGGCGAAGACACCATCTTCACCAAATCAGAACAGTCTGTGAGAAAGACGACTTTCTCGTTATCAGCACCAATCATACACCTCATTGCCCAGGTAAGGCCTCTAACTCTGCGTGGAGCGGTGACAAGCTACGACGAGAATTAGATGCATCCATGGTGGGAGATTCTCCGTTAGGAGAAATGCAATACCATCCTCTGCCATAAACTGATCAGTCGCCTTCCAAGATCCATCTACAAAGCATCGGTAACTAGATTCATAACCGTGAGCTACATTACAAGTCTGAGTCATAGATCTGGGTAGAGGCCGAGGGACATCAGTAGAAAAGGATCCGGATAGGTGTTCCTGGGCTGAAGACCACAACCTGGATTCCTCCTCTGCTAACCGTAGGATACACATTTCTCTTATAAATAGAAAGATACACATTTTACTAACCCTTATATTTTAAATCTTACATAATATTTTAATTTAATTAATATTGTTTTAACTAATAATCTCCAAAATTATAAAAATATATCAAAATACACAATGTAAACTAAATTCGTGCTGTCCTGACTACTGGTAATAAATAAATTTATTTAAAATTGACTAAATCACTCTTGGTTCAAACTTGATCATCCTAAAATTATAAACCGAAACATTCGGTATATGTTTGTTTGGTTTGGTCAAACCATCAACAAATTCAAATTTTATATCTCAGATTATTTATTAATATTATTCAAATGCGTCCATAATGCCAACAAATATATACATTACAACAACAGAGAGAAACAGAAACAGAAACAGAGGACCTCATCATATTCATATCACACATCACAAACACAACATCAGGAGGAGGACGAAGATGATGAATTTACAAAGACGAGACGAGACGAAGCTTTAAAAAAAAAAAAAAAAAAAAAAAAAAAAAAAAAAAATCTAAAACAAAAGCCATCTTCACGCGCCTCTAGCAACGTCGGATACTCCTCCTCCAACCACCACTTGATTCTCCGCCGGAAAACCAAAATTAGTCGGCGCGTGAGGTCCAATCAGCTGAATCGCAGCGTTATCGTAAGCAAGAGCAGCTTCTTCCGCAGTGTTGAAAGTACCCAGCCACAGACGATCACCTCTTCGTCCTCCTCCACCTCGACCACATCTGATCTCCGCCACCCATTTCCCCCACGGTCTCTGCCTCACTCCGCGATACTTCTTCCTCTCCTTCGTCTTCGCCGCCGCCAGAAATTCAGCCGGGATCCTGATTTTGAACCGTGTTTTGCGGACGGCGAGTTTATCATCGGCGGAATCGGGAGAATCGATTACGATCTCCCTGACGAGACGCTTCCCACGGCGGCGAGTGGTTTGGGATCCTCCTCCTACACGATTCTCCGTCTCTTCTTCGTCGCTTGAAGAATCGGTGGCTTCGGCGTCGGTGAAGGAGATTCTGATGATACGCTTCATAGTGAAATTGGGGGAATTAGGGTTTCGTCTTCGTCTCCCCTAAAAAGGGAAGGCATTTCTCTCACTCTCACTCTCACTCTCACTCTCTCTCTCTCTCCCCTTTGGGAATTTGTGAAAAAATTATATTCCCACCGAATATGTTTTTATTCTTTCAGAATCTCTTTTTGATTTTTTTTAATGCCTTCATTTATTTTATTTTTTGTATCTATAGTACATTATCTCCATATATTAATAATTTTTATAGTTTTAGAATTGCAATTTAAATATTTAGACTTTAAAAAAAAAAAATTACAAATACTATTGATAAATTCAAATTTATGATTAATAACCTCAATTATCGTATTTTAAAAGCTTATAAGACTATAAAAATGATGTATATTTTAAAACTGAAAATGGTAAAAAAATATTGCTAATTTTTATGACATATTAATAGAGTATATACTACAACATTATAATTTGATTTTATAGAGATGAACTCCATGTGAAAATTTAATTAAAAATCTCATATGTTAATATATCAACTTATGTATATATATATATATATGTAAATTTATATAATTATTAATTTATTATATTAATGAGACTATTTTTTACATATGGGTTCTAAAAAATTATTGTCTTATTATTTTATCAAAAACAAATATTAATAATCTAATAAATTATTAATAACGATCAGGATGACCATCAAAGAGACTTATCCAAAACTAACAATAAATGTTAAAATTCACAAACAATTAATAAATACACTATATAGCTCATATTCACTTGTATCGTTCACTTTGAATTCATACATATCTAAATAGACGATTAAATATTATGAAAAATTGAAATATTTTGACTTAATCAAGAACAAAAGACTATATATGACCATGGTCTTTGTCTTGGGTTTCACACAATTGTGGTAATCACAACCCTAAATATCAATCACATAAGCATAAGCAGATGTTAAGGATGAGTTATATACGAAAAATTACGACGGATACTAATGTGGGCTAGAAATATACTAATCATCAAATTTCCCTTAGTATTTATCATCAACATTTAGTTATGACTTATGACGTATTAAACCATTTGGTAAATAATGTCATCATCTTTGTATCTAATTCAAAATATTATATATTCATAGTGGTAAAAATAACATGAATATATGTAATTGCAAGTATTAGTGGAAAATCATATATCATTTTAATATTTGATATTTATTTATACATTTTGTTTTCTTTTATAATTTTACATAGTTATATGAATATAAGAAACATCATCAAATCCAAACATACAAATAAATGTATAAATGATATGAACAAAACCTGAACACAATTCCAAGCAAAAATATTATTTTTCTAGTGTCTATTTTTTACTTTTGAGGTTAAAAAGAAAAGGTCTCATATCCACCTATATATACATTTTTGAAGTACATTTTGGGTTCTACCATTTTATTTGTACTTATTTACAAAGTTAATCCCTAAAAAATTTCCAAAAATAGTAGTACTTTAGATTTTGTTTCCTAAATATTTTACATTCCATTTCAACTAAAAAAATGACAGCAAAATCAATATGGAAACAGAAACTATGATATATTTAACCACATATTTTCTATTTTGTTTTGAAGATATTCTATCTCTTAATCATTTGCAAACAAAGAAAACAACAATTTGATTCCCATTTTGTTTTCCAAAACCTGTTAGCTTTGATTCTTAACGTAAGAAAAACTTCAATTCATATTTATTTAAATATTATAATTAATATATATAAATTTAATAAAATTTTAAAATATTACGAATATGTAAAATTAAAAAGTTTAAAATACTATATAATATGGTTATATTGTAAATGAGTTATAAAAAGGACATGTTAGAATTAATTAAATATCATTTAATTTGTGCTAACACGGGTTAAATCCTTATTTTATTATTTATCAACACTATTAATATTAGAATATTTGACATATAAAATTAAGTTGATTTAACTAAGATTGTGTAAAATAATTAAATCATTATGAAAAATTTGACTTAATCATAGCGTATAAATGACTTATTATGTATTTAAATCTCTTATTTTTTGTTATAATAATTAAAAATCAAAATAGAATTTCAAACACTACACAAAACAAACTAATTATAACAAACAAATGGTCATGAAGTATATTAGCGTTAAAAAATTAATATAAACATTTAACCGCACAAACAACAGAACATTTAGTTATTTCTCTATTTGCAAAATATCTAATATTTAAATAACAATTACAATATAAGATATAAATAATTATAAAAACCATATGCATACAGGTTAAAATCTAGTTTTATAGAATTAAGGAGACAGATAACGTTAATAGAAAATTAGTTCTGTCCTAGAATTGATATGAGTTAACTTAAGGATTAGATGCCATGTTGTTTATTTTGGGACAAAAACGTCAAGAATTATCATAAATAATAAATCGAAATTTTAAAGGATTAACATGTTAAAGTCAAGCGGTAAATTGTTCTAATATCCATATTATAATTAATAAATCAAATAATTAAGAATTAAAATGATAAAATCAAGCAGGAAATTAAAGTTTCTAGCAATTTAATGGGCCGTATCTCGTATGGGCCTCTCTTTTTATATTTCTCAGGGGAATTGAACGGTGTAATAAGAAGCGGGAAATTAGGAACAAGTTAAAAACTTTAATCACACCGAAGAGAAAGTGCAGAAACATGAACAATGCTCTTTCCTTCCGTTTCGGTTTTATATGCCTCAATCTCGATATATTAATCTAATGTATATAATCTCTACAGTTTCATTTGTCACATATCTTCTTGTTCGTTGTTCAATGGACTTACTCATCGTCCACCTCGCTCTCCTCCTTCTAGCCTCTCCGGTGGTTCTGGCCAAGTCTTCTTCCACCGTTCCAGCCATCTTCACATTTGGTGATTCCATCTTCGACGCCGGAAACAACCATTACAACAAAAACTGCACCGCTCAGGCTGATTTTCCTCCTTACGGTTCTTCCTTCTTCCACCGTCCCAATGGGAGGTTCACCAACGGAAGAACTGTCGCTGACTTCATCTGTAACATATCATCCCAAACTTTTTTCTTTTGAGATTTCTTCTTACCTAAGGCACCTAACCTTTTCTCTTTTTCTTGACTCGTTAATTGCAGCTGAATATGTAGGCCTTCCCTTACAGAAACCATTCTTGGAATTGCAGTATCAAATCTTGAACGGAACTACGAGCAAAGTCCCTTCAAATGGCATTAACTTTGCCAGTGCTGGTAGTGGCCTCTTGTTTGATACCAACAAATTCATGGTAACGATCTCACTTATACCGAAAAAAATGTTTGTTTCTCTCTTGAATCACTTGTTAATCACACATATGAAATGTAGGGCGTGACACCGATCCAAATCCAGCTTCAGCAATTTCAGACACTTGTAGAGCAAAACCAGATCGATAAATCTATAATCCAAGAATCTCTCTTCTTGTTGGAGACTGGTTCCAACGACATCTTCAATTACTTCCTTCCGTTCCAAACTCCTACCCTTTCTCCAGACGCCTATATGTGAACTCAATGTTAGACCAAGTGAACAAAACGATTGATCAGATCTACAAACTAGGCGCACGCCGCATCGCTTTATTCTTCTTAGGTCCTGTGGGCTGTGTCCCTGCAAGAGCCATGCTTCCTAATGCTCCAACCAATAAATGCTTTGGTAAGATGAATGTCATGGCCAAGATGTATAATACAAGACTTGAAGATATGGTGAACATAATCCCTACTAAGTACCCTGGAGTCATTGCGGTGTTTGGAGCTGTGTATGGTATTACTCACAGACTCCAAACCTTCCCTTCTCGTTACGGTAAGCTATTTTATTAATTAATCTCTTATGCTTTTCAATCCGAAAGCTAAATCATGTTTTTGTTGAAGGGTTTACGGATGTATCAAACGCGTGTTGTGGGAACGGGACACTGGGTGGATTGATGCAGTGTGGAAGAGAAGGATACAAGATTTGCAATAACCCAGATGAGTTTTTGTTTTGGGATTTTTATCATCCAACAGAGCGCACTTACCAACTCATGTCAAAAGCTTTGTGGAATGGAAACAAAAACCAGATCAGACCATTTAATCTCATGGCTCTTGCTACCAACAGCATCACATTTTAAAACCTCCTATCTGCTTGTAATGGATCATTCATGATGAGTAAAAATGAAAGCCAGAAAGTGAAACTTCGCTCCACTTCTAGTCTCTTCCTCTTCTTCTAATGTAACATGAAGGCTACAAAATGTTTTTATTGTTCTTTTCATATCTTTATGAAATACAATATTCATATCTGATTCTATCTACTATCTATACCTGTTTACTATACGCATTCTACAGAAATCTTAGTTTCGTCATCTGAGTGATGATGATGATTATCTAAGCCATTACCAAAGCTACCGTCTTTTATTTGAGGGTGTGGATCCGCAAACACTTCCTCCCTTTGGGGGCGGTTTGCATAGAATATCCATAGCACCAGGCATAGTAACACTCCCACGGAGATTAGTGCGAGTCCTGCGTTCACGATCCTCAGATTACGCTCCAATGGTTTACAGTAATCTGAGGTAATACTCATAAATGTTTCCCTAACAAAGTTGCAATCTCGGAAGCTAAGCAACGGAGGCGTGTAATGCTCAAGAGCGTAGCTCTCATTCACAGCTGCTACCAACTGTCCAAAGGTGGAAGGCGTTATTCTTCCCACGGTGGTGCAGATTCCGGATTGTGTAACCTCGCATATGTAATTCTCCCAGACCTGAAAAAAAAAGAGAGTTTATTAAGACATGTCTTAGAACCTGGTGGTGTTTTGTTCAAGATATACAAAGATAGATGAGTTGGATAGTACCGATGATGCATTTTCTACCGACAACTCCCAAGGCGAGCACTGGCGATCTTCCATGTTTCCATCAAACGGGATGCACAAAGGAGGCATGGGAGGTCCAGACTGATTGTAATAACGGTCTTGACCTGGAGATGGGTTTGTGTTGGCGACGGCATACACAAAAGTGTTTACAACGGTGACGATGCTGTTGATGACAACTTTACTCTGAGCAAGAGTCTGGTTTGTTGTTTGCTGATCAACGCATGGGAGGATGCTGCTGAGAGCTGTTTCTGCGTGTGGATGATCAACCCATTCCTTCATGGCTACACACGTATCTGAAATTGCACTGTACACCAAAAGCATGACATTTAGTTAACTACACCTGTGAGTCTCTACTTAATAAGGCAAGGGAAAACAAACAATTGAACAGGAAAATATTACTTGTTTAGGATCAGAAAGACTCCACAGAGAACAAATGTCACAGCCACCAGTATCCACCCGCTCACGACGAATCTATCATCATATACATCCCCATCAGTCAGGTTTCTATTTATCTTAACCAATCAATCCGAAAATTAAGAAAATGAGAGTTTAAAGGGCTCACATATGAACAACATGTTGGTGGCGGAGGACAGAGAGCACTGTAATAACAGATAAAAAGTTAAAGTCAAGGGGATGCCACAGCTATTCAAAACGGAATAACCAAAGAACCATATAAAACATCAACTGGACTTACAGAAACCTAGAAAAGAAAGGATGAGCATCACAGTAGCGACCGTGATCAAAGCTGATCGCCTGAAAATGTACATATACAGAGAATTAGTATAAACACTGTTTCCCCTGTTGATCTATAAACTGGTACCACAATACAGGGCAACTTACACAGCATAGAAAACTCTCTTAATCTTCGCAGCATTATCTGTTGTTTTCTCTTCCAGTGTTACTGCTGCAGTGTTCAGATTGACATTCAACTTGTCAATCTCATCCATTACATCTGACGGAATAGAAATCGCTGTAACGTTGATCGTTTTCGCAAGCGAAAGATATTGAGTCACATTGTGGAGGATCTCCACAGTGTAGTCAGACTGATTCACCACATACTTAAGAGTATGCATAGATTCAGTATGAAACTTATCCTGTCCAACAGATAAAAGAATACACCCAACCCTGCAAAAAAAAAAAACCAGTTTCCAATCTCAGAAACAAATGACTGAGGACCAAAAAAAAAACGAATGAGGGGGGGGGGGGGGAGCGAGTTGAGATAATTACGCTGCAACACAAGTAAACACTATCAACAAAATGAAACAGATTCTTCTTGAATCGAATGATGATGATCCTTTGGCTTTATCACAAACTCTCCATTTGAAGCAATGATAGACAACAAGAAGAGAGCCAAAAGACAAGAGCCAGATAACAGCTAGAATGAAACCAGGAGCACCTGTAAATCCAACAGACTGCAAACAAACAAACAAATAGCCATTACAAACAGATCACAGAACTGATGATAACAATTGGAGATGATGATCATCAACTAGACTTACAGCCCAATAGTGATTATTAGTGATGTTCCAGCCGCCAAGGTAAGGCTTAAAAGCTCTGAGAAGGTCAGGTCTCTTTGTTCTATGAGCTGCTAAGACGAGGTAATCAGAGACTACATCATCAGATGATGAAGGTCCTGGTGCTAACGAGATTCCACCTTTCCATCCAAAATTAGGTGAACCTGATTTTTGCAGCAAAAATCACACAATTCAGTATACGAAGCGACTAGTTTCGGATTTTAGCGGATCGTTTAACAAAACAGAAGAAGCATTTACATATTGTTAATTCTGGAACCGATACTATACTAACAAATCCCAGAGAAACGTGAAAAAAAAATCGCATCAGCGTGCAACAAACAAAATCCAGATGAGGAAGAGAAGGGAGAGAAACCTAATATGAGTTTGAGAGGATCCTGTGACTGTGAGGATGATGAATCAACAACGGAACCGAGAGAAACAAAAACGACGACGGAGAGGATAATAAAGAAGTTCATCTTCTTCTTCTTCTTCTTCTTCTTCTTTTCCTCAGTCACTGGTGGATGATGAAGACGCCGAGGGATGGAAACGAGTTCGTTCGAGGCATGAGAGAGGAGATAGCGATATCAGATCGGAGAAGCCGCCATTGTTGTAGAAGAAGAAGCTCTGAGAACGCGGGTGCGGAGAAGAGATTTATCTTTATCACCCGCGCTTTTACGCTGTGTGTGTCTCTCTCTCTATCACGCTTTGTTGAGCTAAGAAAGAGAAAAAAAGAAGAAGAGTGCTTTATTAGGCAGGCACCTTTACTCTCTCTTTTGTCCTTTACCACTTTTCTTGTTTTCACACTTAATTAACTTTATTTATACGCTTTTTTCACACGCACTCCGGTAATTAGAAAAACTAGTCAAGATTTTATGGATTTTTTTCTAGTTGTTGTATAACAAACTATGGCTAGATTAGTTGTTGTTGTTTAGGTACTGATTTGGTACCATATTGGGTTTGTTTATATGCTAAGGAGAAATCAGATTTCGTATCTTACTAATAAAATTTAAATGGTGATAATGAAGAAGATTTTGTTTTTTTAGCAACAATTAATGATGATTTCGTTATTATTCTGTTAATGGCATGGTTGTTTCGAGATATTATATTTTTGGTGACATGACTCGATGGATCTAAATCTTATGTTAACGTAACGTGAGTTGTGGCGTCCCTCCTTCAGTCTCGGTGTCTTTAGTGGCTGTTTGTTCTGTAGCCACGTGTGGACCTTTAATCGTGACGGTTCATTGATTGGATTTTGACCCATTATTGTATTCTCATGTGTTTTGTTTTTTTTTTTCGACTCATGGGTCTCTCTCTCTTTGGTGTTTTTTTTGTTTTTTTTTGGGTTAGAAATTGTATTAATTTCATAATCATGCATTGTTTTGTGTCCATACAATTCATCTGAAGTACCTAATTTTATGTAAAACTTGATTAAATTGGGTTTAGTACATGTTATATATCACATGGATTGTGTTTCTGTCACATGGCTATTTTTGGTATTTTAGGTTGTCTTCAAGAGTTGCGTTACTTAACAGAGAATGTTCATACATGATTTGTTTCCAAGTAATTTTACACGAAAAAAGTCACTGTTGGTGTTTGTATATTGCTAAATAATAATAGTATTTGCTTTTGGACGTTGGCTTTTAAGACTTTGAATTTTACTTGCGGTAAGGGGTATGGGATCTCAAGACCTTTTAGACTCTTCCTTAGTGACGGCAATATATTTTCAAGACAGTGACGGAAACAAAACTCTTTTTTTTTTTTTATAATTCTTTTGTTTCCTTTTGACGTCGGCAATTAAACAATTAAAGTGTTCATTCTAAATAATGCCTTTGTTTTCTTATGAAGCTATTTTTGGATATTTTAAAACTAACAAAAAGCTATATAACAAAAAAGCTGATAACTATTTTTGTACCTAAAACATGCACTATGAGTGGGGTTTGGTATTTCACATACGTCTCTACTTTATATTTTAATCAAAAGAAACCAAAACAAGTGTATATTTTATATGAAAAGTTGTATTTTTTCTAACATCAAACTAAGATCTTTAACTCTAATTTTGTTTAATTTTCAATTTGTTATTGGTTTGGTTGTGATTCATATTAACATGCCATTTGAGTGGGTTATTTGGTAGAGTCAATATGGTTCAAATGCGTGAGGAAAACATTTGAGAGGATCATGTGAACCAAATTGTGTGAAATCTTTTCTTTATTAGGGATACAACGTTTTTTGCTCTGTGACAAAATAAACCCATAACGTGGTATTTATTTTCCAGTTGATTTTTGAAAAGGGCGTATATATTTCTCAATGTCTTTTGTCCATCTAAACTCAAAACTTGACTCAATTCACTTGACTAGTCGAATAAACGGCAAGATTACGATAATTTGTTAATATATTGTTTTCTTTACGTATGAACTGTTTTCTTACAACTTTAAGTATATATGCTATAGTGAAATTAATATCCGAAACTTAACACACAAAAAAGCTCTTGAGCAAAATATGCCCTCCTTTGACGAGATCTAGCTGCCGACATTGTTGTCAAATTGTATTCGATGCAACTTGAAAGTGATTTTATCATTGAATACCCCGTTAGTCTTATGAAGAAAGGCCCATTACTTAACTAAGCCACTTTTGTTTGTAGTTTTTTTGTTGTTGTTGGGTTGCTTTTTCTCATCCCATACTTTTATCTGATTTTCATATGTGATTTTTTTTTTGGTTTTTTAAAAACAACCAAACAAAACAAAATTTTATACATCTATGTATTTTATTTTATTATATCTAAATAACTACATCAATTAAACCAAATAATATGATTTCTTTTTTTTTTTACACAAAAGGGTCTTTTTATTAATGGCCAAAGTCGAGCCAGGGTTAATCTTACAAAATACACAAGGTCTACAACAACTTAAACTTAAGCACAATAAGCTAAGGAAACAAGAGTTGAACCTAAAAATGAACTTAAGAGGTACTTAGTGAAGATGACATTACATCACAACCAAAAAAAGGGGAAAGAGATCGTAGTCATCTTGACTGTCATCTAGGGCAGTTGCAGAGCAGATATCCGTCTAGATTGATGCTTTGCACAGCTTCAAAATCTTAAACCCAAGGCGATCATGCCGATTGAAAGTAAACTATTCACATCAAAAAGTTAAAATTGACAGAATTAAGTAGAGTGATCAGGGATGGTTAGGAGAGTGATGATTAACCTCCCTTTCATGGTCTGGTGGACTTGATCTTTTCTTTATTGGAAGTTCCTTTGTGGAAAAAACATCCAATTTCCTTTTTGAACATTCGCCTATTTCTTTTTTAGAGATTTCTTGGGGAAATCCCCACAATCTACGTTTGACCCTACAGATTCTTCTTTGCCTGAGAGATCAAAATGTGGAAATGCTAAAGCAAAGTAAGAACCTGATCTCTGCTTAAGATGATATTCTCGATTCTGCTGAATCGGTTCTTTGAGAACAGGTACTTGAGCAATAGGGCTTGATGGTTGTGAAATAGGATCCGGGTCTAGCTCTTCTAACTCTTCATTTCTCCTTTGATGAGCTTGGTTACCTTGGGTGTTGTAGGGATTAGTATTTGTTGGTTCAAAGGGGCATCTAGAGGTAGGATGCATGATTCTGCAGCAAGTAGTACAAATATTTTCCATCTTCTCATACTAGAAACCTATCATAGCTCTTTCACCTGATTGGAACCTTACCTTTCGAAAAAACCTGAAGCGATCAGTTATTGAAACCCGAATTTTTGCTCTGATAAAGGAAACTTGGTTTGTAACTGAGTCTTCTATCCTGCGGATAGATTTTGCAGTGATGTAAGGCAAAGGCAGTCCCCTGATTTGAACCCAAAGGTCTAAGGGTGTTAAGAAATCCAATCTAGGTAAGTCAGTCCATCTTTGCAGTGCTACAAACCATCTGTTGAAACTCCATGGTTCTCGCTGAAGGACTGATCTCAGGTCGCCTTCCGATTGAAAACGAAATTGGATAAAGCGGTCATCTAGTACTCTGCCATGAACCGATGTTGGTAGGCCCCAAGCCAAAGGGAGATTGTCAGCCACTTCAAACAAGTTCTGGTCCATGGGATTAAGAGGCCTGGCGATCAAGCTTATCCTATTACTTGCTAAAACTTCTTCATAGTCTGAGTTTGGTATTAAAAGCTCGGGTTGTCTCGCCCTAAAGCTAAATACTGAACCTCATCCCATAATTCCTTCTCCATTTAGTCTCTCTAAGAAGCTAGACGATGAGGTTTGAAAAACGTGGGAGGGAATATTTATAAAAGAAGGATAAAGGTTAAGAAGTCTCTAGAAGGTTATTAAAAGCTTTAAAGAACTGCAAGATTATCTCAACAGGAGAGTTGAAGAAAGAATTCAACTGCGGTAGAAACAAAAAGTGGGAGAAAGCGAGATAAGATGTAGGAGGGTAAGGAAAGGAAAGTCAACTTAGAGTAAAAAGATCTGAGGAAAAGACAAAGAAACGTCTATCACACCTCTTCCTTTTTAAAAAAAAATAAACTTAAGGTTTGAAAAGATCAATCGTTGACTAACCAGGTAAAACGGACAAAGACTTTAGTCAAACTTGATATGCTTATCCAAACCTAAGCTTGAGACCTTCCTTCGAGTTCAAAAAGTGAAATAATCCATCTTGGTGCTCCTCGTGCCACATATGACTGAAAGAGGTTATGGTTTATTACACTATTTGCAATTCGGGAAGCACCTCTATTCATATGTGTTGGTGCCTTCTCCATTTGCCAATCAGTGAAAAGTCGGAGACTTCTTCTTTGTTCTGAAGCATAGAACTGGTATGAAGGCCATTCGTGAGGGTTGTTTACTGCATTGATTAAATCAAAGGCATCAGATGAGAAGATCACTTGTTTAAAATTGTGGCTAACCATGCTGTTAATAGCCCACAAAATACTCTGATACCTCGCCTCTACCAAACTTGAAATGTGGGACTGTGAACTTCGACTATGCAACCAAATTTTGCCCTTCCAATCTCTTAGAACCCAAGAAAAGCCACAAATGTTAGTAGATTTGCACCAAGCCATCCCTATATTACATTTCAACCAGGACTTAGGAGGATTAATCCATTCCAACCAATCTTTTCCTCTGTCGAACACTTTAGAACTAGCGAAGCGTGAATCAATAACCCGTGCATTAAACCATAACTTTGTTTCCTCTCTAATTTTGAGAACTAATGCCATAAGGTCTTTTGATTTGCCTTCGAAAAAGTGATCATTCCTGTGTTTCCAAAGAGACCAAAGTATCCATGGAAAGCTTCTTCTGATATAATGGGGAATTTCTTGGTTCTTTTCTATAGAGAGTAGATAAGAAAAATTAGCAAATTTAGAAGAGTTATCAAACCCGCCTTCAGGAGCTGGGAATTCCGAAAGAGCCCAGACCTGTCTTGCTATAGAGCAAGAGAAAAGAACATGATTGATTGTTTCTTTTTCTAGACCGCAAAATTGGCATCTCATGTCTTTGTTCAGTCCTCTACTTTCCAATTTGTCTGCCACAGCAATTGCTCCGCTCAAAGCTCTCCAAATGAAATGTTTGATTTTCGGTGAAGTATGTAAAGCCCATACTTGAGTCTTTAATTCATTAAGAGAGGGTTTGATCTCAGCTGCATAGATCAGATCCTGTTTATTCAACCGGTTTGCTAGAATATATCCTGTTTGGACTGAATAGTCTCCACTCCTTGTGTGTCTCCAACTCCAAAAATCAGCCTTTGATATCACTGGCTTGTTTGTTGAAATTATCACCACGTCCCTTGGGTAGAATAAGTCTTCTAATAAATCTCGATTCCAGTTTCTGGTAGGTAGATCAATTAAGTCCGAAACCTTCATATCCAAATTAATGAATATATTTTTCATTAGAGGAATTCTTCTTCTATCATCATAAAGTCAAGGATCTGCCCAAACATAAGTATTATGTCCATTACCAATCATCCTCTTAATTCCTTTTAGTAGCAATGCTCGTCCATGAAGAATGCTTCTCCAAATGTAAGAAGGACGAGAGCCCATAACTGCAGTTAGAATCTCATTGTTGTCGAAATATCTACTTTTCATAACTTTAGCGTATAGACAGTCCGGTTGTTGTAAGATCCTCCATGCTTGCTTGGCTAGTAAAGCTTGATTAAAATCTTGCAAGTCTTTAAATCCTATTGCTCCTTGATCTTTTGTTAAGCAAAGCTTATCCCAACTTATCCAGTGAATCTTTCTCTTATGTTCTAATGAGTTCCACCAAAAGCTAGACATCGCCGAGGTGAGATTTTCACAGGTTGTAATAGGCAATTTGTAACATGTCATTGCATAAACCGGAAAAGTCATTGCTATTGCTTTTAGTAAGGTTTCTTTACCTCCCAGGGATAGGGTGCGTTCGAACCAGCCCGATAGTTTTGATTTTAGCCTATCACAAATATAGTCGAGCATATCAACTTTTGAGCCACTAAAGCATTCAGGCAGGCCTAAGTATGATCCGACTCCTCCTTCACTGTGAATTCCTGTTAATTGCTTGATGGAAATCTTAGTCTAATGATCCACCTTGGCTCCAAAAGTTATTGAGGACTTAAGTACATTGATTCACTTAACCATCCTAGAACCGTAAGGGCTCTGATACCAAACTGAAACGTCCCCACCCGTTTTTTTAAATAATAATAATAATATAATTAAATACCCCATAATATTTAATTACAACCCAAACAATAAACCAACAACAATTCAACATGCACAGCGGAATACAAACCAAACCAATTCTAAATTAATATAAATATCATATCAATTATAACCAATTAAAAATCATCAACCTAGCATACTTCTAACAAGGTTCCAACAACAAAATAACATAAACAATAATACAACCGAGATCCTAGATCATCCTCCTCTTCATCGCCATGATTCCACGCTACACATTACCTGCACCACAAACACAATGAGATGCGTGAGCATTACCAGAAATACCCAGTGAGAGGATCCTCCCATCTACGAGCTATACACACAAGCAAATCAAGAGTACAACCACAAATAAAACATAACAAACCAGCCATTAAACTGAACACTCAATATCACATTCACCACACCTACACATTATCACACAAAACAAGTTATACAACCCAATAGCTTAGATAAGCTCATGGTCATGCACTCACCTTATCAAACTGATTATAACAACGAATACAATCAGTTGAGACTCTCCTAACGTCTGAAACAGCCCAGCAACGCCCTACAACAAGCCACACAACCAAAAACGACAGAAACATCAGAAAAGTACAGTCTCAAAGACGAAACCCTAAAATATACCAACCGTTAACTATCAAATCCCTCCAGTGACAAGATATCCCTAGACGTCACAAAGCTTTCCATAAAATTTCAGCACGATCAGATCTCAGATAGAACCAAAATCGATCCCGAAACACCCACTGGTCTCAATCTGCGATTGAGAAGAAACGCCCCACGAAACTGCCAATATCTCCTAGAATATTAACTCAAATTCACTTCTGTAAAGAGGAGAGTGTACGAAAATCTCTTAGCTACAACCTTACCAAAAATCAATACCTTTCGAAACGCTTTGAGTAATCGGATATTACTTCTCCCAAACCCTGACAGTTCTGTTTCTCTCATTACTCTAAAGAAAAATCTTCATCTCCTTCTCTTCCTCCTTTACATTAAACAACCAAGAGTTCTCTCTCTCAAAAAAATGTCGACAATAGCAAAAACAAGAGAGGAGGCGTCCTCTTATTAACAAAAAGGGTTTTTTGGTTTAATTATAATAAACCATGATTTAATTAGATTAAGCCAAGATTTATTTAAACCAGAATTAATTAAACCATCATTTGATTTAATTAATAAATCAACCAGCTTAGTAAACCAACCGCAAATTAAACCGACTTCACTCCAATTCTCGATATAAACTTCCATATTTCATATTTTTCGGGGCACGGGCGTTACACTTTGCCCCAAAGCATCACCATATGAGCACAAGATTTTTTGGAGAGTGTTAACCTGGTCAATAGAGGCTTTACAACTGAAAAGGCTGTCATCAGCAAAAAAAAAGATGATGAATAGATGGACCAGAGGGAGAAAATTGGATTCCTTGAATTGCCCCGGAGAGTTCAGCTCTGTTTAGCATATGAGATAAACCTTCCGTACAAAGCACAAAGAGAAAGGGAGAGATAGGATCTCCCTGTCTCAGACCTCTGTGAGGTGTTATCATCCCATAAGATTGATCATTCATTAAAATCGAGTAAGTTACAGTCGAAACACAAGTCATGATCCAATGAATCCACTTATGATGAAAACCTAAAACTTTTAACAATCCTCTTAAATAGGTCCATTCCAACATGTCAAATGCTTTGGACATATTCGTTTTGATTGCTACAAACTCAGAAGAAATTGTCGGATGAGTTCTTAGGGCATGAACCAATTCATGAGCTATAGATATGTTGTCGGAGATTAACCTTTTGGGGACAAAAGCAGATTGGGTAGGAGAGACTAATCTAGGTAGAAGAGGTTGCAATCTTGAGGCCAAAATCTTGGAGATGATCTTATAAAGGACGAAGCAAAGACTAATTGGTCGAAGATCTGACATTTGTTTGGGGTTCCTAACTTTAGGAATGAGACAGAGTTGAGTGTAGTTCCAATCATGAGGGAAAGAACCATTGTTAAAGAAGTTCTGAACTTCTGATGTGATCTGGGGACCAATGATTTCCCAATATTTTTGAAAGAATAAGCCAGACATACCATCGACACCAGGGGCTTTAGTAGGATTAATCGAAAAAACTGCCCTCTTGATCTCTCCGATAGTCACTGGGCTTATTAGAGTATTGTTCATCTGGGAAGAGACTTTGGGTTGAAAGTCATGAAAAAGTCAATCAAAATTCCCTGGATTGGATGACTTAAATAACTCATTGAAGTAGGTAATATCAACTTCTCCTTTAGATGCTTCTGATTTTTGGGAGTTTCCATTACCATCGATCAGAGCTAGGATTCTATTCTTTGATCTAGAGTTTTGGACTGAAGCATGGAAAAATTTTGTGTTGCAGTCGCCTTCTTGTAACCATTTTTCACGGCTCTGTTGACTCCAATAAGTTTCTTCTTCTTTGTAAGCAAGCATCAGCTGTCTCTTAAGGCTATGAATTTGAAAAGAAGAAGGAAAAGAGGAGGATTGCTCTAGCTCTAAAGCTATCTGGATCTGGTTTATCTTGTCCAAGGAGTTTAAACTGTTTTCCTTTTTCAAAAGACGTAGAGCTTTCCGACAGTCTCTAAGCTTATCTGATACTGATGAGTTTGAAGACCAAGACATAGAAATAGCTTCTTTAACTAGGGGCTTATTTAAAAGTCTCTTATCAAATCTGAAGTTCCCTCTATAGGGTCTGATTGAGGAAAGAAGGTTGACTAATACTGGTCTATGATCTGATCCCCTTTTGTCGAGGAAGTTCTGATTCGAAGCTGGGAATAATTGAAACCAGTTTTTATTCCCAAAACATCTATCTAATTTACTCTGAATCCATAGATCATTTCTCCTTCCTCCCCATGTGAAACTATTACCATGAGATGGTAATTCAAGCATTTCACAATTTCTAAGCATATCCGCAAAAGGTAAGAAAGAAGCTTCACTCCTTCGAGGGCCTCCCACTTTCTCTTCATTATTCAAAATTTCATTAAAATCTCCCAACATACACCAACTCTCCTTTCTAGTGAGACCAAGACGCAATAGTTTTTCCCAAACTAAAGGTCTATAAGAGAACAGGGGGTCACCGTAGACACAGGAAACAAAGAAGTCTGTAGAACCAAACTGAACATGAAAATATAATAAGTTTTTATCTACACTCTGGAAGGTAATATCAACACTATTTTTCCAGAATAAAGCCAAACCTCCACTCTTGCCTATAGGGTTGATAGTAAACACTCTATCATATCCTAGCCTTTCCAGAATATCTATTAATACATTACTATTATGCATAGATTCCATCAAAAAGAAAATCTCAGCGAAATGCTCTTTACGCAGTTCCTTGAGCCTGGGAATTATCAAGTCTTGACACCGTCCCAATCCTTGACAATTCCAAGTCATTAGGCTCATTAGATTTTGGATGGTCCCTTAAGTGGGACCATCTTTTGGTTTGTGGTTTTGGCCATTTTGTGAGATTTGTTAACATGGAGTTTGCCTTTCCGCTTACCCAACTGAAGTATTCCCGGATCTACTGATAATTCATAAGTAAGAAGAGGGTAGTCCAAAGGAGTACCTTGTTTATTCCTTGCTGGTTTAAGGGACTGCTTCCGGTTGGTAGGATGTGTATTTTTTGTTCCCGAAGTCCCAGGTTCAGAGTTGAGAATATCATAAACATAGGAAGATTTCAATCTTACTTCATAAAGGTTTTCTGGAAGAGGAAACCATGTACCATGTACCGTACCGGACGTACGTGCGCGTCAAAACGTACCAGCCGAACGCCGAATGACCAAGGACGTACGCGGACACGAATTAAAGGTGGGAAGGAGCCACCAATGGAGTTGAATATTTTATTCAAAGTGGAGGATTAATTTAATCTAAAGGGAGTTAGTGGAAGAATTAAATAATTCAAGGTGGATTAGTGGAGTTTAGTGGGAGGATTAAAGAAATCAAGAAGGTTTAGTGGATTCAAGGTGTTAGCTCGATTTCTATCCATGTGTTTAAGCATGCTCTAATAGCGACTAAGGAAGAGAGAGCGCTCCACATGCATTGGCTGCCTCCATCGCCTAAGTCCTCTATAAATAAGCTCTCATCTCTCTCATTTTCACACAAGTCATCAAGGGGGTAAGGAGAGAAAATTTGAGAGAGAAAGTGAGCGAGAGAGAAGAAGGGAGTTGCCGCCGAAAGAAGAAGAGAAGGAGCAAGCTAAGACTATCGACAATCGGCCAAGGTAAATCGACAAGGAAATCGATTCTAACCGAAGAAGAAGATCCGAGTGTGCCGCGAGAGAAGCAGCGTCGAGGGAGACTGATCATCGACGGTTTACTGTGAGTTCAGGCACATACTTTGCCGGCTTAGATGGGGAATTAAAGACATCCATCTAGTGCGTAGTTTGCATGAAGCATTTAGTTGCATTTACTTGAAATTTCTTTGGTATTTTTCTTGTTTAAATGCATGCGCGGTGAGGTTACACCGGTTACTAGATCGAAATGTTCTAGTGACAAGGGTGATAACTAGTTAAGATACTTGTAAAATTATGAGCTTAAAAACCATATAAACTCAAGTATCAAGTTCGGTGAAGTCTTAAGGCTTTTTAGTCCCCGAGAAATTCCGGCTAAGCGTTGTAAGATTTGGTATTGCTATCCTTCCCATTCCGTACCACATACAGCCGCGACATGCAACCCATGTTCGTGTGTGTGTAGGGTTGGTTACGAAGAGCTCGGACGTTACTGGGCTCGCTACCCTGGCCGAGGCTGTCTACACGACGGTGTGGCTTTGAGTGTTATCCGATCGCATGCCTTAGTGGTTGTGATTTGGAGATTCATGAGGGGTGAAGGGAAAAGGATGCATGCCGGGCCCAATAGAATAAAACTTGTTAAAACGTTTGTTTTAGTTCAAGTTAAATCGTTGCATGTTGTTGTTTGTTGTTGTTTGTAGTTGCGATTGCTTGTAGAATAATCTTGCTTGGCTTGTTAGCTTCCGCATGTTATCTCTGACTGTTGTGTATTGTGCGCTTGCTTATCAAATGTTTAACTCGCTTGCATGCTAGTTATTGTTGCTTGCATGGCGATTGTATATGTTCGCATGTTGTTGTTTATGCTTGCATGTTGTTGTTGTTGTTGATGGGGATTGGGATTGGGGTTTAATTCTTTGCAGGAACCCTGAGCTCACTAAGTAATCTTAGATTACTTACGATAAATATTTGTGTTGCAGGTAACCCTAGAGGGAACTAGAGGGCGTGGTGAACGATAGGACTCCGAAATAGTTTTTATTTTGTGTCTACTGTAAAAATTCAAGTATGTTGTATTGCGACCCAAACTTTGGCGTTAGGCCTTGTGAACCTTTTGTGTACCGTTTGTAGTAAACTCTTTTAAGTATCAATGAATCGGATTTTCTCTAATCGAACGAGTTGTACTGATATAGACTTTGTCCGAGTCGGCTCAACGCATGGCGTGTCTGTAAGGTTGCAAAGCCTTAAGGACGTGTCGTGTGGTCGGGAACCTCACCAAAGGACCGGCCAAAGGGCCTGATTTGTTCTCGCACCCGGCTGGACCATTGGCGAACGTTTCCAAAGTCGCGTCCTGGGGTTGTGCAATGGCCTTGGTGGTCATAGTACGGTTTAGGGGCGTTACAACGGTGGTATCAGAGCATGGTTATGATGCTGTATATTACTCGTGTTTTCAAATGTTTTATCGAGTCAAATGGTCGCAGTAGACACTTAGGATAATCCGGTTCGTTCATCACTTAGGGTTAGATGGGATTAAGAAAACACTTTGTTGATCGTGGATGCAGATGTATTGTCAAGGATCGGAAAGGACTAGGTCGACGCATCGTTCGCCGGACACATGGAGGGGTTCAAGTCAGCAGTTTGGTCCGGAGGAATGGGGTTCGCATTTTGGGGATGCCCAAGGGGAGGAATCGTTTCCAGGCATATTTGAATCGAATATGTATATGCCTGAATGGGATGTACCTGTCACGACGCCAAGGTACACACCATCAATTTCAACTCGGTTCAGTGCATCGGAGAGTATGTATCCGCCAAGATTTGCATCGTTTGGACCGTTCTCTACTCATCTGAATCAGAACATGCCAAGAGGAGACCAAGTTCGTGGGGAAGGCCCGAGCAAGCCGAATGTACCAGAGACCCAGCAGACGCTTAAAATGATTCAAGACCTTTTGAGTCACATGATCCAGCAGCAGCAGAACCAAGCCAACCGTTCCATAGAAGATCCATCCGATCATTTTCTAAAACTGGTAATGATGATGAGGAACCTAGGGTTCCGTAAGTTCAAAGGAGATCCGAACACAGTGTTAGCAGACGCATGGATAAAAGAATTGGAGACCCACTTTGAAATGATAAGGTGTCCGGAGGAGTTTAAAAGACCGGTAGCAGTTAACTTCCTAGAAGAGGATGCTCGTGCATGGTGGGACAGCGTGGTTCCTCGCTACCGATATCAGACTATATCATGGGATATATTCAAGAGGGAGTTTGAGCAAAAATACTTTCCACCAGAGTCGCGTGATCGACTAGAGAATCAGTTCCTGCGACTGGAACAAGGTGATATGACTGTTCGAGCTTATGGAAGAGTTTTTACAAGACTTCGGAGATATTTGAACCAAGGAAACAACGATGAGTTAGCTATGGCCCGGAGATTCTTTAATGGAATCAGGCCAGACATAAAGGGAAGGTTGCACGCTGTGACATACCGAAGTGTCGCAAAAGTAGAAGAAAGAGCAGTGAGTGTTGAGGAAGCCATTGAGACGGAAAAAGAGATTATGGCCTAGGAGAAAAAGAAGGAACTAGTCCAGCAGACTAAGATTGTGAACACTCGGAGGGTGAATCAAGTAGCATGACGAAATTGGGGCGCAGGCCGTGGTAAAGTTAAAATGAATGTTAACCAAGGAGGACGTAATGTAAGTAACATGGATCCACGAGGATGCTATGTGTGTGGTCAAGTTGGGCATTTTGCTCGAACTTGTCCAACTGTTGAGGAATCAAAGAGCAACAATCTGTCAACCGTCACATGCTTCTACTGTGGCGAGTTAGGACATTATGCGAACTCATGTCCATCAAAGCCGGCCAAACCGAACGCCCAAACTGTGAACCGCGCCCAGACAGCGAACCAAGTGAAAGAACCCCCAGCGAAGAAGCAAGCAACCCCAGCAAAAGTTTTTGCTTTAGGAGTAGAGCCACCTAAACCTCCGCAGGCCGCGAAGGGCCCTATAACAGGTTTGATTGGGTTCTAACTCTCTTGTGATAGTTTGTGATTGCTTGTGTGTTTGTGTGATTAGTTTTAGCATTGCATTTTTTTATATTTGCTTTGCGTTTAGGAACATTACTTGTTGGTGGTAATCCCACGCATGTACTGTTCGATTCGGGAGCGTCCAATAGTTTTGTGACTCCCGAAGTGGCTGACAAGTTTGGAGACTTGTGTGAGGAGGAAGAAGTGAACATCAATGTCTACACTGCTGGTAATCAACCGCCTCTGAAGACAAGAAGATGGTTCAAGGAAGTGTCGATAGACTTGCAGGATACGAACCTCCCGGTAAATCCTCTAGTGATGCCGTTGGATAGGTTCGATGCTATTTTGGGAATGGATTGGTTATCGGAACACCAAGCCCATATAGACTGTAGCAGTAGCAGAGTTATATTCGAAAATGGAGGAAGGACACCTCTAGTTTTCAAAGGGATCAGCCGAGTAAAATGGCATACTTTGCATCGGCAGCAAGGATTGGAAAATCGATTGAAGAAGATGAGGTCTATCTAGTCACTCTTACCGCCATGGGAGGAGATTACAGGGAAGGCATGGAAGTTAAGGACATTGCCATAGTCAAAGACTTTGAAGATGTGTTTAAACCGTTGGAAGGATTGCCTCCATCCAGAAGCCATCCTTTTACCATAAATCTGGAGCCCGGAGCTACCCCAATTGCTAAGGCACCGTATCGTATGGCACCAGCCGAGTTGGCTGAACTTAAGACTCAATTGGAGGATTTGTTGGGGAAAGGTTTTATTCGACCAAGTTCATCGCCATGGGGAGCCCCAATGCTATTTGTAAAGAAGAAGGACTGAAGCATGCGTTTGTGTATTGATTACCGAGGAATCAATAACATAACCATCAAGGATAAGTATCCACTGCCGCGGATTGACGAATTGTTAGACCAGCTAAGAGGAGCAAGTTGGTTTTCAAAGATTGATTTAGCCTCCGGCTATAATCAAATTCCGATAGCAGAACAAGATGTGATGAAGACGACGTTTCAAACAAGATATGGTCAGTATGAGTTCGTGGTAATGCCGTTTGGTCTTACCAATGCGCCGGCAGAATTCATGCAGTTAATGAACGAAGTGTTCCACGATTACTTGGATCGATTCGTGATAATATTCATCGATGACATCCTTATATATTCACGAAGTGCGGAAGAGCACGCGGAACATTTGAGGAAGGTGTTAGAGAGGCTAAGGGAAATGAAGCTGTTCGCAAAGTTCAGCAAGTGTAAGTTTTGGCAGAGGGAGATTGGATTCTTAGGGCACAGAGTTTTGGAGCAGGGCGTGTCCGCCGACCCAGAGAAGATCGCCGCGATTCAAGATTGGCCAAAACCAACCTCAATGTCAGAAGTTAGAAGTTTCTTAGGCCTTGTAGGCTATTACCGAAAATTCGTAAAGGGATTTTCATCTATCGCAAAACCATTGACACGACTAACCGGTAAAGGAGTACCGTTTATATGGAGCGAAGATGTGGAGGAAGCTTTCAGGAAGCTAAAGGGAGCGCTGACATCAGCACCAGGGTTAGCCTTACCCGAACCGAACCAACCATATTCTGTGTTCACAGATGCGTCGAGAGTTGGAGTTGGATGTGTTTTGATGCAAGGAGATAAAGTGATTGCCTATGCCTCTAGACAGTTAAGGAAGCATGAGGAGAACTACCCCAAACATGACCTAGAAATGGCAGACGGGGTGTTTGCGTTAAGAACATGGAGATCATATTTGTATGGAGAAGCGGTTCAGGTGTTTACGGATCATCAAAGTCTTACGTATTTTTTCACGCAACCAGATCTTAATTTGCATCAAAGAAGATGGATGGAGTTTGTAGCTGATTACGACTTGAAGATCCAGTACCATCCAGGCAAGGCAAATGTAGTAGCAGATGCGCTAAGCCGAAGAAGAGCATAGGTTGATGCCGAGAAAGACGTGGAGTTTCTAGCTGACGAATTGAAGAAAGTAAGGCTTCTAGCCTTGGAAGGGGAGTCTAGTGAGCCGTTGGGATTACAAGCTGTAACTCAAGCGAGCCTACTACACCGCATTCGGGAAGAGCAACCCAAGGACGAGAACCTGAAGAAGATCATCGAGGAATTAAAGAGTTCAGAAGAACTGAATGCTAGTGGTTATCATTTAGCGGAAGATGACACCTTACTTCTCAACGGGAGAATAACTGTACCTGACCGGAACGGACTACGAGAGGAAATACTAGGAGCCGCCCATAGCTCAGCATTAAGTATACACCCGGGAAGCACGAAGATGTACAAAGACGTGCGAAGATACTATCATTTGTCTGGACTAAAGAGAGCAGTAGCAAAATGGGTAAGCCAATGCGACTCATGTCAAAGAATCAAGGTAGAGCATCAAGTGCCAACAGGTTTGCTTCGCAACTTGCCCATACAAACTTGGAAATGGGACTCTATCTCGATGGATTTCATTACCGGTCTACCGATAAGAAAAGGGCGAATCAATGATGCAGTATGGGTAGTGGTTGATCGTTTGACCAAGGTAGCCCATTTGGTTCCAGTAAGGAGTACGGACCAAGCACCTGTCTTAGCCGAGAAGTATATAGACGAAATTTTGAAGCTTCATGGAGTGCCAGTAAATATTGTTTCTGATCGAGATCCAAAGTTCGCATCAATATTTTGGCAAGATTTGCAAAGGGGGTTGGGAACGGATGTTCATATGAGCACCTCATTCCACCAAGAGACTGATGGACAGACGGAAAGGACTATTCGAACCATAGAGGACATGATCCGGCTATGTGCTTTAGAATGGTCATCGGATTGGGAGAAGAATTTGCCGTTAGATGAATTCGCGTATAACAACAGTTATCACTCGAGTACCGGCATGTCACCATTTGAAGCGATGTACGGAAGGCCGTGTAGAACGCCTTTGTGTTGGACCGAAGTTGGAGAGAGGACGAGTTTCAATCACAAGTTGATCGATGAGACGACAAAGAAGATCAAATTCATTCGCGAGAGCATGAGGAAAGCGCAGGATCGCCAGAAGAAGTACGCAGACCGTAAAAGGCGAGAAGTGGAATTTGAAGTTGGAGACATGGTGTATTTGAAAGTTGCACCGCAAAAAGGGAAGGATCGTTTTGGTAAAGTGGGAAAGCTTGCGGTAAGGTTTATCGGACCCTACCGAATCGAGAAAAGAGTTGGAGAAGTAGCCTACCGGCTATCTATGCCCGAGGTAATGCGATTGCATAAAGTCTTCCACGTTTCACAACTACGGAAGCATGTACCAGATCCTAGCATGATTGTGGTTGAGCCTATCAAAGAATTGGAGCCAAATCTCACATACCCCAAAGGACCATTTGGAATAGGGCAAAGGAGAACCCGGAAGTTGAAAAACAGAAACATCCCTCAAATCCAAGTATTTTGGGGAACGCAGAATCGTAAGGTCACCACTTGGGAAGATGAAGATAGAATTCGCGCCAAGTATCCTCAGCTGTTCGTCGAAGAAGATGAGGCAGGACCATCGGAACCTTATGGAATTCAGGACGAATTCTATTAAGGGGGGGGGGGGGAGAATGTAATGACCCTCACCAAGGGGTAAAATTTAAAATAAAAACCCCTGGTCCAAGGACGTGCAAGAGACACAAATGGAAGGCAAGGGAGGAGAGTAGAAGAATTACAAAAGTAATGTCCGAGGAATTCTGGACGAATCAAGAGATGGCCAATGGTACCATGTACCATGTACCGTACCGGACGTACGTGCGCGTCAGAACGTACCAGCCGAACGCCGAATGACCAAGGACGTACGCGGACGCGAATTAAAGGTGGGAAGGAGCCACTAATGGAGTTGAATATTTTATTCAAAGTGGAGGATTAATTTAATATAAAGGGAGTTAGTGGAAGAATTAAATAATTCAAGGTGGATTAGTGGAGTTTAGTGGGAGGATTAAAGAAATCAAGAAGGTTTAGTGGATTCAAGGTGTTAGCTCGATTTCTCTCCATGTGTTTAAGCATGCTCTAATAGCGACTAAGGAAGAGAGAGCGCTCCACATGCATTGGCTGCCTCCACCGCCTAAGTCCTCTATAAATAAGCTCTCATCTCTCTCATTTTCGCACAAGTCATCAAGGGGGTAAGGAGAGAAAATTTGAGAGAGAAAGTGAGCGAGAGAGAAGAAGGGAGTTGCCGCCGAAAGAAGAAGAGAAGGAGCAAGCTAAGACTATCGACAATCGGCCTAGGTTAAATCGACAAGGAAATCGATTCTAACCGAAGAAGAAGATCCGAGTGTGCCACGAGAGAAGCAGCGTCGAGGGAGACTGATCATCGACGGTTTACTGTGAGTTCAAGCACATACTTTGCCAGCTTAGATGGGGAATTAAAGACATCCATCTAGTGCACGGTTTGCATGAAGCATTTAGTTGCATTTACTTGAAATTTCTTTGGTATTTTTCTTGTTTAAATGCATGCACGGTGAGGTTACACCGGTTACTAGATCGAAATGTTCTAGTGACAAGGGTGATAACTAGTTAAGATACTTGTAAAATTATGAGCTTAAAAACCATATAAACTCAAGTATCAAGTTCGGTGAAGTCTTAAGGCGTTTTAGTCCGCGAGAAATTCCGGCTAAACGTTGTAAGATTTGGTATTGCTATCCTTCCCATTCCGTACCACATACAGCCGCGACATGCAACCCATGTTCGTGTGTGTGTAGGGTTGGTTACGAAGAGCTCGGGGGTTACTGGGCTCGCTACCCTGGCCGAGGCTGACTACACGACGGTGTGGCTTTGAGTGTTATCCGATCGCATGCCTTAGTGGTTGTGATTCGGAGATTCATGAGGGGTTAAGGGAAAAGGATGCATGTCGGGCCCAATAGAATAAAACTTTTTAAAACGTTTGTTTTAGTTCAAGTTAAATCGTTGCATGTTGTTGTTTGTTGTTGTTTGTAGTTGCGATTGCTTGTAGAACAATCTTGCTTGGCTTGTTAGCTTCCGCATGTTATCTCTGACTGTTGTGTATTGTGCGCTTGCTTATCAAATGTTTAACTCGCTTGCATGCTAGTTATTGTTGCTTGCATGGCGATTGTATATGTTCGCATGTTGTTGTTTATGCTTGCATGTTGTTGTTGTTGTTGATGGGGATTGGGATTATGGTTTAATTCTTTACAGGAACCCTGAGCTCACTAAGTAATCTTAGATTACTTACGATAAATATTTGTGTTGCAGGTAACCCTA
The DNA here is from genome assembly GCF_030686135.1 of Camelina sativa. NCBI lineage: Eukaryota > Viridiplantae > Streptophyta > Magnoliopsida > Brassicales > Brassicaceae > Camelina > Camelina sativa. Next base: position 23,311,530 of record NC_141886.1, on the reverse strand, counting down.
GAGGGAACTAGAGGGCGTGGTGAACGATAGGACTCCGGAATAGTTTTTATTTTGTGTCTACTGTAAAAATTCAAGTATGTTGTATTGCGACCCAAACTTTGGCGTTAGGCCTTGTGAACCTTTTGTGTACCGTTTGTAGTAAACTCTTTTAAGTATCAATGAATCGGATTTTCTCTAATCGAACGAGTTGTACTGATATAGACTTTGTCCGAGCCGGCTCAACGCACGGCGTGTCTGTAAGGTTGGAAAGCCTTAAGGACGTGTCGTGTGGTCGGGAACCTCACCAAAGGACCGGCCGAAGGGCCTGATTTGTTCTTGCACCCGGCTGGACCATTGGCGAACATTTCCAAAGTAGCGTCCCGGGGCTGTGCAATGGCCTTGGTGGTCATAGTACGGTTTGGGGGCGTTACAGACATAGCTTTGATCAGTGTCTCCATCGAAAAAGACATTATAAGAGAACGACAATCAGAACTACTTGAAAGCAAGAAGCTCGATCATAATCCAGAAACTGAAGATATTTTGTGTTCTTGAGGAAACAGTTTGGGAGAGGATTGAGATTCCAAAATGGACAGAAAAGAAATTAATCAGGTGGAAAACGAGTAAAGTAAACGTGTTTGTCCAACTAGATATTTTGGCTTATAGGATAAAAGACTCTAGTACACCCAGAAGTTCCTAAGCCCAATAAAGGGAAGCATTTTTCTTTTTCCAAATAATATGATTTATAACCCGGATTTTACCAAGAAATTGTCTTGACTATTTTGCGATTAGAATGACTCGATAACAATATTATATTAGTTGGGAGAACTGGAACTTAAGATGTGGATACTTTTACAAATTGACACAAACTCAACATTTTGGGCCAGAGTCGGTAAATATTAAAACTTTCGGGACATTATACAAATACATCAAATGTAGGGGAGTTCTAGAAAATAATTATACATTATAACCTCTAAAAATTAATACTTGCTATAAATTAATATTTTTTTCGGTCTCGAGTTATAATGGTATAAAAAACGACAAAATTTGATAAAATAATAAGATATACTTTTTTTGAAATTTTATATAAAAATATGCTCTCATAAATATCTTAAATTAATAATAATAGTATAATTTTCTTTTAGTAAAATATGATTCTATTAATGTTTGCGTATTCTTGAAATTGTATTCTTATTGGAGCTCATCTATAATCTTTGTCATTGCATCAAATACTTTTTGTGTTGTTTTCTCACATTGCATTCAAACATTATGTAACGTCTTAGACACGATAGTTGTTTCTAAAAATATTGCAATATCTTTTTGGATTTCATCATGAAAGATAGTAACAACAATTTATTTTAAACTGTAAACTTCTAAACATTTATCATTTTCACCTTGATAATCTAGTAACTATTAACATATAAATTATGATAGCTGAAATTATATATTAAGGAAATTCTATAAAAATATGAATATAATAGTATTTTATTTTAATAAAAATGTTTAAAATAATGAAAATTTAAAAATCTCTTCATAAATTAATATTTTATTATAATTTAAAATTTTGTGGTACTGAACTTGATTTATTGGAAGATCTTCAAAAATACATCTTTTTCCATGTCACTTTTCAAAAATACCCTTTTATGGTGTCTATTTTCAAAAAAAAACTCTTCTTAATATATAAATAACTAAATTCTAAATCCTAAACCTCAAATATTAACCCTATCACCTAAACACTATATCCTAAATGTAAAACAGAGAACCCAAACCGAAAAAAAAAATAAATTAATTTAACATATTGTAATTGTGTAAAAGAGAGCAAAATTAAAAATGTTAAAAGAAAATCTAAAAAAGAATGGGAAAAATGTTATTTAAACCATGGACTTTCAAATTTTGGCCATTTAAACCATGAACTTTGTTGTAGGCCATTTAAAATATCAACTTTTGTTAACTAGCTTTTTTAAACATGAAGTTTCGTTGACCAAACAAAAAAAGACATGATGTGAAATCCGATAATTGACTTATTAACAGATGTTATTATGCCGTTAATCACTCCGTTACTGACAAAACGACATCGTTTTAATGGAAGTTTTAATTCGGAAAATGTCATTTAAACCATGGACTTGTAAATGTATGTCATTTAAACCATGAACTTTCAAATTTATGTCATTTAAACCATAATATATGAAAAATGTGATCAATACTTCAAACTCTAGTCAATCCTTCAAACTTTAGTGTAGTGTCCTAATAAATGAAAAAGACTCAATACAAATACAAAAAGACACAAAATACATGACAAAGATCGAAAAAGAAGGATGAATTGATGTTCTTCTTTCTCTTTTTCAGAATCGCATCCTGAGGCAGAGTCGAAGAAAGAAGAGAGAAACTAAACTAGGGTTAAATGGTTTAACCGATTAGGTTTATATACTTCTGCGGTTTCTAATAAACCAATCGGTCCGATTACCGAACTGAACCAAAATCCGATTATCCAAATCAATTGCGCCGAACGGTTAGGCTTTCTTTTTTTGGTTTGCTTCGATAACCAAAATTTTCAGGTTGTCTAGTTTTCACCGAACGCCGAGGGCAAGTTCACGGTTTATATGACAGAAATTTGAAAGATCATGCTTTAAATGATACACATTTATAAGTTCATGGTTTAAATGACCTTTATTTAAAAGTTCATGGTTTAAATGACATTTTTTCGAACTAAAACTTCCATCAAAACGACGTCGTTTTGTTAGCAACAGAGTGGTTAACGGCATAGTAACGTTTGTTAACTGGTCAACTATTGAATTTCACGTCATGTCTTTTCTGGCTTGGTCAACAAAACTTCATGTTTAAAAAAGCTAATCAACAAAAGTTGATGTTTTAAATGGCCTACAACAAAATTCATGGTTTAAATGGTCAAAATTTAAAAATTTATAATTTAAATGACATTTTTCCCAAAAAAAAATATATAAAAAAAATATTTCTAACAAATTATCTTGTTAATCTATAGAGCTTTTATTGGTCATTTTGTATACAGAAGAAGTTCCGGGACATTTTTTATAAAATCGTAACAGCTTCTAGCTCTTTTTGTAGAATGAAAAAAGTTCCGAGGTAATTTTGTAAATATTATAAGGTCCGGCCGTCCGGGGCAACGTTTGTAGTAAACACTAAACAGTACACAAAAGGTCAAAGTTCTACAAAAAAAAAAATGAGTCAAAGTTCTAAGCCAATAGGAGAGAAAAGGGTTTACCGTTTACAGAACCAAAGAGAGAATCAAAAAACCAAAATCAAACCATAAACCCTAATTTTCGAAAATGACCCTTTTACCCAAACCTATCCTTGACGGTAACACCGAATTTTCCGGCGACGATCAACGTAGTCGCCATCCCCAGAAACATCCCGTGCTCCACTACTCCGGGAAACCTCAGTATCTCCTTACTCGCCGCCTCTAAATCTCCGATATCTCTCTCCAAATACAAATCCACGACGTAATTCCCATTATCCGTCACAGCCGGCGCCGCATCTCCGCCGCCGTTAGATCCGCTCTTCTTCATCCTAAGCTTCGCTTTACATCCCGCTTCCTTAAAAAGCTCCTCGAGTTTCCCCCTTGTGAAATCGCAGCAGAACGGAACAACCTCCACCGGTACGGCGAGTCCGCTTCCTCCGATGTACTTGACAAGCTTCGATTCGTCGACAATCACAACGAACTTTTTAGACGCTCCTTCAATCATCTTCTCCCTCAAAAGCGATCCGCCGCGTCCTTTCACCAGATTCAGAGCAGGATCGACTTCGTCGGCGCCGTCGATTGATAGATCTACGACTGGGTGCGAATCTAGATCGGATAACGGAATCCCCAGCGACACCGCCTGCTGGTGAGTTGTGGTTGAAGTAGGGATTCCGATTATATCCTTTAGTTTTCCTTCCCGGAGAAGCTCGCTGATACGAGCCACGGCGTATTTAGCGGTCGAGCCAGTCCCGAGACCGATGACCATTCCAGATTCGACGAATTCGACGGCCTTGTATCCGGCGATTCTCTTGAGTTCTTCTTGCGTGAGGTTTGAGAGCGGCGGCGAGTCGACGATGGCGGGTTCCTCGGTGGTCGTGACATTGGGATCGAACGCAGAACCCATTTTGTACACTACTTGGTTTGTGTGATTCGAATGCACAAATCTGTGAGACTCTTATAAAGACTCTTAAAAAGAAGAATCGTATTCGTATTTGACGGTTCTTATTACTTATTAGACAAGTAGTAAGACCATTTTAAATAGGTTAGTCTAAATTTATAGCTAATTAACATGTGTAAAAAGATATCTTAAGTAGGCCTGGGCGTTCGGATATCGGATCAGATTCGGTTCGGATATTTCGGATTTTGGATTTTTTGGATATCGGCTTTAATATCCATTCGGATATTTAAAAAATTCGGATCGGTTTCGGTTTGGATAATTCAAATTTCGGATCGGTTCGGATATATTGTCGATAACCAAAATTAAACCAAATTTATTGGATAAGGTTTTATTCGGATATCTTTTAATCTGATTGTATCCAAAAAACCATACTAACCAAGTATTTGAAAAAAATAGAAATGAAATTAATAAAAAGTTTAAAGTTCAAACTAACATAAAATTATACCAATACATAAAAGTGCGACGTACTGAACATCCAAAATGAAACATAAGACCGTGTCAATAATAAAAAATAAAAACCAAAGTAAACAATGACGTAGATATAGGAGTATATCTACGATTTGTGTATATTGTATATAGTTAGGTGTGTATATCTATATCAACGATACATATATATCGTATATATTTACGTATACATCTATCTTTATAAAGTTGTTTCTTATATTTTCGGTTATATTCGAATATCTATTGGATATCGGTTCGGATCGGATTTAATCCGATATCCAAAAATAATGAAAACAAAAACCGATCGGTTATTTCCTCAATATCGGTTCGGTTTTTATCCGATTTTTTTGGTTTGGATTCGGTTTGGATTTTCGGATTCGGATTTTATGCCCAAGCCTAATCTTAAGTATTTGAATTTGATTTTACACATGTTAATTAGCTATGGTTAAGGTAATTATCTTGAAATCACATATTTTAATCGGATCTTGTTAAAATAATACTCCTTCTGTATTAGAATAGATGATGTTTTAGAAATAAATCTTGTATCACAAAGATTAATTTTCGGTATGTTTTTATTAATTAATGATATGAAATTGTAGATTTCAAGATTCATTAATTGATAATTTAAATTTTTGATAAATTACTATTGGTTAATAATTAAAAAATATATATTATTATAAATAAAAATATATTTATGACTAAACATTGATTATTTTCTTAATCTTTGTAAAATTCTTAGAAAATCATCATTTCTAATACTGAGAATACTGAGGGAGTACTAGTACTATGAGATTCACATTCCAAGAAAATAACACGTTTTCCTTTAAGGTGCACGCATATTCCAATCCCACCATGAGCATCTCTCTCGACAGCAGCCTTTCCCCACCATTAGATATGATGACGGTCCGTATCTTTTGATTTCTTTCGTTCTTACATTTATAGTATACTATTAACAAATGTCACTGTTCCGTGTATGCATATCTCATCTAATAGACTAAAACCATGTGAATACGATGATGCTCTAATTTATAGATGATGATTTACGCCAGGAATTATGATCACACAAGTGCACGGTTCATGCCATTTTTGGTACCAAAAAACTTCTTAAACATTGAATTTATCAGACAATCATCAAAACGAGTTTATTATTCACCAACACACAATGTATTTGATAACATTACATTCTTACAAACAGGGTTGAATTATTCTGTTTTTTTCTACTTTGGTTATGGCATACCTTGGATAGTGTTATCAACGGTGAGTTTGAAGAAGATGACAATATAGAACGTAAGAGACAACAGAGCAAAGATGTGCTGCCAAAATAGAAGCGCCGAGGCCTCTCTCACCGCGTAACCCCTTAGACTCGCGATGGCTCCAAGTAAAATGGCACTCGGAGTCGAATACTGCAAAAGAAGCACAAACTTGAACATCGGATCTGCTGAGGATATGAGACCGAGTTTATCAGCTGACATTACAACCCCTATTCCCACTATAGGAAGCACCAGGAGTCTTGCAACAGTTATCCCTATCGTAGTACGTAACCCAAGAGTTGATTCTTTCGGTCCTTCAGAGAGCATACCACCAAGGACAAGCATCACAGATGGAACCATCGCGCTCGCCATTATATTCAAACTATCTGTGATGAAAGAAAGTGGAGCATCGTAACCAAAGACAACACTCTTCAGCTGAGGCACTGATCCGATGATGATCGCTAATAGGGATGCGATTGTTGGAGGTTGGAGTATGTGTTTGACTGGAGTCTGTTCAGCCACGACTCTTATTCTCCTCATTACTCTCGGCTCAGCCAAACACTGAAGAGACCTCGGGCTGGGACTCTCGCCACCCGTTTCTCCCCCGAGATGAATTTCAGGCAAAGAAGCCTGGGAGACACTAGATATGCTGTTGAACACCCTGGCAATGAAAGGGGTCTTACAGTGTTCTGTCTCGTTTTCCTCAATCCCTGGCCATTCAGCTTCCACTAGAAGAGGCCTACTAACATCATGATTCTCGACATTGATCTCCTCTATTTCAACCCCTTCTTCATCAACAACCTCATAATACTCCAAAGGCGGTTCCATCATGTGATACACAACAGTATACACAAGTATCACAGCAACCCATTGCGCAAACGATACATATGAAACCCCTCTCGAGTGGCAACTCGGTCCAAAAGGGTTGCTCTTTGTGTGACACACCGAGCTAACAATAGCCAACAAAAGATTCCCAGTATTTCCAAAAGCAGTCATAACTATAGTAAACCTAGTAAACTCTGGAGGAGGCCGACATATAAGGACAACCAAGTATCCTATGAAAGACCCTATGACCGCACTGAGTAACACATTGACCGGTATAAACCACCAACGAACAATGTTATCTAAGGTAATGCTTTCACCAAGCTCAGTAAAGATCAAACAAGGCAAGAACAAAGCAAACACAAGCTTGCTCAATAGCCTAAACGTGGCTCTAGGGACTAATTGAGTCTTGGGATGCGCAAGAAGCAGACCTATTACGGTTAAACAGATAAGCTTCATCAAAGGCACAATACCACTGAGAATATCCATAGCCCTAGTATCAACATTTCCCCCAGATGATAATTCACTGGAGAAACCTGTCATCTTGATCTCACTCTGAAGTCAACGATTGAAAAAAAAAACAGAAGAAGATGACCAAACTTGGGATTAAACTAAAACCCAAGAAAATGTTGAGATACAGTAGTGACGATTTTGAATCAAGAACAAATTTGAATAGACCACAATCAAGATTCAAGAAGATGTTTAGGAAGGGTTAAATCATACGACATAAGTACATCTGGAGCTTCTTCACATGGAACATGTCACTGAGGAAGACGACAAGATTGCTAGAACAGATAGATGCACCATATGATTGCAATAATGTTGTTTCTTGAAGTTTCTTCTTGTCTTCTTGATTTGGATATTTTATTTTCTTTATCACATCGGAAGAAGAGAGAAGAAGATAAAACCTCTGTGTCGAAGATGAGTCACTGGGCTAGCGACAACACAAGACAAAAAAAAAAAACGAAGCCCAATACTTGAGCCATTATCCTCCATTGCTGTTTGATAATCGGTTATCTCCGGTTTGAATGTTTAAATCCGGACTGTATGATCGTACCGCGGTACTTATTAAAACACGGAAGAAAAGGGAACGCTTGGCTTGAGTACTCACGTGGGGAATAAAATAGCTGCCACAAACCAGACAGGTCCACGTGGAACCCAATAGCAGAGATACTGACACGCGTTCGTATATAACTGGTTAAGAAGAATAAAAAGCATATACCGGCGGGTATCGGATCCAAAATTTTCTGATCCCCGGATTCGAAACTTCTCTTGCCCTAAAATCAGCAAAAACCCAACGTGAACAGCAGCAGAAGCGAGACGATACTTCTGACTGGGTCCTCCGCTGTTTCGGATTTCGCGATCGAGTTGCTTTTTCGATCTTCGTCTTCTTGATGATGATGGATTCGCCTTGATAAAAAATCGTTGATCGATTCAGTCCTCCGAAAGATGTCGAATCACTCCAGTGATGAGCCTAGTACCGCTCCGAAGACAGATCAATGGTATGATCTTGTCTTGGGTTCCTCTGCCAAAGATGATTCATCTCATAAGTTCTGCACTTTGCGATGTGAGTTTCCCCAATTTTGCGATTAAGATGTTCAATTTAGTTATCTGAATGATATTTCTGTAGGAAAGATTTGATCTTTTATTTTTGTAATTGCAGATGAATTCAAGCCTGCTTCAATTGACAAGAACAGGTCAGGGACTTTGCACAAGAAGAAGGATAACAGAGTTTCAGTTGCGTTTCAGAATAACCAACCTGGTAGACCCAAGGTGACGTTTGAAGGTAGCAGTGAGGATTACAAAGAAAACGATGCGGTTTTGTTTTTTGATGGGGAGAAGTTTCGTTTGGAGAGAATGCATCGGGCTGTGAAGCAGCTGCGTCATGTTAGGACACCTGGTGAATCTGCTGCGGCTTCTCAGGCTGCTGCGTCTGTCGAGCATCGGTTATCTCCTGTTGGTCGTGCTGCTAGATCTCCGCAAGTGAATAGAAGTTTGCGTCCAGATGTAGCTGTGAGTTTACTTGTCTTTGATCCTATTTGATTGTGTTCAAGTTATGGATTTATTGAATGCTTGGTATAAAATGTTGCTACTACTGGTTTTAATTTTTATTTTCTGTAACCTCTGCAGGTTGAGGTGGAAAGAATCGAAATTGGCAAGTCAGAGAACTCAGGTTAGCAGTTTATTGCAGCAATATTCTCATATGATTTAGCATTTCGAGTTTCTTCTTTAACCGGATCGTAGGAATCTAGAATACACTTCATAAATTGAACAAAACTTAGCCTTAAAAGAAGACAAACTTAGTCTCTATCTCAACCAGCCTCAGTTTGGCATATACATCTGGTTGGTTGAGTTAGGTTGCTAGTTAGAAACTGAAGTGCCTTACAAAGTAACTTTTATTAGTCGGATCTTTCTGTCATTCCTGATTGTGCGTTTCTCATTACCGCTATGACTGCTTAATCAATGGAGTCTAGGCAGGAATATTAGACTTTAGACTTTTGATTCAAGTTTACATATAAAAAAGTAAGAACTATTGTAGCAGCTTTAATATCTAACACAAAAAGTGGTTGCAGTTGAACCTGCCGTAGCTGGAAACGTATCCGCTATCTCTCCAGTGGAGGACAAGAACGATGATGGAGATGAGCATCGCGAGATTGATTTTGTAGAAATATTCGGCTCATTCACTCCAGAGAACGACAATGCAGAGAAAGAGAATGCTGACGGTGGAGAATATGTGGAAAACTTAAACAAGCAGCTTAGCATCACGGAAGAAGAGATTGCAGACGTAGATGATGATAGTGGCGGCGAAGGAGAAAAGGGTCTTAACGCAGCAGAAGCACTTAGAGCACAAGTGAACCAGGAACAAAAGGGTCAAACCTCAAGCTCAAGCAGTAGCAGTGGAAGCAGCAGCGGAAGTGACAGCGATGGTCGTAGCAAAAGTGTAAGCAGCGGAAGCGGCAGTGGCGGCCAGAGTAGCAGCGGAAGCAGTAGCCGTGGAAGTGGAGGTAGTGACGATGAAGATGAAGTCAACTCTGTGTAACAAAAAAAAAAACAACAACAGCTCCAACAACTTTGGTATCAAACAATATTTCCATATTTAAGACTTGCTGTCTGAATAATTTTGTTTTGAAAGATAAAAGGGTAAAAAAATTATGAAGTAGCAAAATATAAATCATAGATATGGTCCAGTTACTATTTCAGGCAGAATCTTGTGTAGTAGTATTAAAGTTGTCCTTGTCCAACACTGTCTAGTCTTTAATTAAAATTAATTAGTAAAGTAAATCTCTAACCTCGACTGGTTAACCACTCTAACACACCTCTCTTAACCTTTATTCTCACTCTCTTTAGCAACCACGTGAAGATCACGCTTACATCTTCATCTAGGAGCGTGGAAGAGACGCGCTAAACGTTCGAGTGGTGTAAGAGAGATGGCAATTACTGTTAACAATGGAGTTTATTTCCCAACCGACTTGTTGGGTTAAGTCGGAAGATCGAAATTTGTACCTGAGAAAGAATCGTTGTCTTCTTCAGATACCTCCGAAGTCCAAATCTTTTTTTTTTTGTTACGTCTCTCAAACCCTAAACTTTTATTCTCACTCTCTCTCTTCCCTCTCTGATTCTTGAGATCTCGTTAAGTCTGATCCCAGTCTCAATCTATGTTCGATCTCACTCTTCCCGAGATCTCATCTTCCTTATTATAAAAGATCCATATATGAGCTATAAACTCTCACAGATTTGATCTGTGAATCCGCGTATATGCTCAATCGGAGCCGGATTTGAAGGTGTGATTAAGGAGGAAGAAGGGAAGTTTTAAAAAAAAAGCAAACAAAACAACAATGGGGGCTGAAAAGAAATGGCTTTTCACTCTCTTCTCTGTAGTGTTCCTCTCAGTGTTCCTTCTGTTACTCTACTCAATCTCTGCTTTCACTTCTAAACCATTCCCTTCATCAATCCGTCACGGACCTCATTACCCACCTGCTTTTGCTTATTACATAACCGGTGGTCGTGGTGATAATGACCGGATCTTTAGGTTATTGCTCGCGGTTTATCATCCTAGGAACCGGTACCTTCTCCATCTCGGTGCTGAAGCTACTGATGCTGAGAGGCTAGCTCTTCTCTCTGATTTGAAATCTGTGCCTGCTGTCAATGCCTTTGGGAATGTTGATGTTTTGGGGAAAGTTGATCGTTTGTCTGATAATGGTGCTTCTAAGACTGCTGCTACTCTTCACGCTGTTTCTATTCTTCTTAAGCTTGATCGTACTTGGAATTGGTTTATTGAGCTTAGTGCCTTGGATTATCCTCTCATTACTCAAGATGGTATGTTATAAAATATTTCTATTTTTATCTAAAAGTTGACAATTTGCTTTAATTGGAGTAGGAGTCTTGGGTTTGTCTGTGATTCATTTGCGCTCCAGATCTTTGTTTTTACCAATCTTTGAGCTTGTTATGTTTGGTCTCTGATGGCTTATTGCAGTGTTCATGATCTATTTTATACTTTTCTGGAAATAAAGTGGAAATGTAATCACTTTCATTGATGATACTGATCTCTTTATGGCAAAATTTATCTGCTTTACAACTTTATTGCTCCACTGCTTCTGTTTTTGTCTTCATCTGACCTGGATTTCTAATGGAACATTTTTTCCTCTCTCAGACTTGTCTCATGTGTTCGCCTCGGTGAACAGAAGCCTCAATTTCATTGATCACGCTAGTGACCTTGCTTGGAAAGAGTAAGTAAAGCCAGTCTCTTGCAGTGTTTTTTATTATATCTGTTCCTTGGTGGGGATGATGATGATGATGATAATGAATCTTTTTGTAGATCACAGAGAATCAAGCCTATTGTTGTTGATCCAGCACTTTACTTAGCTAGAAGAACTCAGCTTTTCACAGCTACCGAGAAACGACCAACACCAGATGCATTCAAAGTCTTTACAGGCAAATAGCTAATAATAATACTAGTTATGGGCTAAGTTCCTTGTATGTATACAAGTTTCATTCTAAACCAAATTGTGTTTGCTGGTTTGTGATATCACTGCAGGATCTCCTTGGATTGTACTAAGCAGATCTTTCCTAGAATACTGCATCTTCGGTTGGGACAATTTACCAAGAACCCTCCTCATGTATTTTAACAACGTCATCCTCTCTGAAGAATGCTACTTCCACACCGTGATCTGCAACGCGCCAGAGTTCAGTAACACGACAGTCAACGGGGACTTACGGTACATGATATGGGACAGTCCACCAAAGATGGAACCACATTTCCTCAGCGTCTCTGATTTCGATCAAATGGCTCAAAGCGGAGCGGCCTTTGCCCGGCAGTTCAAGAAAGACGATCCAGTACTCGACATGGTCGATAGAGAGATACTAAAACGCGGACGTTACCGAGTCACACCTGGCGCTTGGTGCTCGAGCCACAGTAGCTGGTGGACAGATCCTTGCTCGGAATGGGATGAAGTCAACATTGTTAAAGCTGGACCTCAAGCTAAGAAGCTAGACGAAACAATAACGAATTTTCTTGATGATTTGAATTCACAATCCAACCAATGCAAGTGAAGAGAAAAGGTTCGGACTTTTGGAGTCATTTATAGGACACACGACACGAGATTACATTGTTTTCACTCTCTGTAAGCTTTATTCTTTGGGCAACAACAAGATCACAGTGGCTACTGTATCTATACGAGGAGAAGAGATTAAAGGAGAGACCTTTTTCTCTTTTCCCAGATTTTGTAATTCCTTTGTCAAAGCCACTTAGAGAGAACTTTTGTTATGTTCCTCTGTTGTATCTTTATATTGATGGTACTCGACCAAATTCGATTATTTCTTTAGGGTTTTAAGTAAAAATCTAAACTTTTTCCCCTAAATGGTCTTCTCTCGTTTCTTCCACTTCGCTGGAGTGAATCTCTCTCGCCGTGTCTACTTCTTAAGAAACTCTTCTTCTTCGTCACCGAGCTTGAGTCTCGCATCGATTCATAAAGCTTCAAACTTGACGCTTTACGGATCAATTCACGCCTCTTCTGTTGAAACCCCTGATGATGTTTCACAAGACGCCGATAAAATCTGCAAGACTCTGACCAAATTCTCTGATTCAAGCGTTGAAGTTTTACTGAACGAAGCTTCTGTTAAGCTTTCGTCGGGACTGATCGAAGAAGTGCTGAAGAAGCTGAGCAACGCTGGGGTATTAGCTTTGTCTGTATTCAAATGGGCAGAGAATCAAAAGGGTTTCAAGCACACTACTTCGAGCTACAACGCATTGATCGAATCATTAGGTAAGATCAAACAATTCAAACTAATTTGGTCTTTAGTAGACGATATGAAACAGAGGAAGCTTCTGAGTAAAGACACGTTTGCGTTAATCTCTAGACGTTACGCTAGAGCTAGGAAGGTTAAAGAAGCTATAAATGCGTTTCATAAGATGGAAGAGTATGGGTTTAAGATGGAATCAAGTGATTTCAATCGAATGCTTGATACTTTGAGCAAGTCTAGAAACGTTGGGGATGCACAGAAGGTGTTCGATAAAATTAAAAAGAAAAGGTTTGAGCCTGATATTAAGTCGTATACTATTTTACTTGAAGGTTGGGGTCAGGAGTTGAATCTTTTGAGAGTTAATGAGGTTTATGGAGAGATGAGAGATGAAGGTTTTGAACCTGACGTTGTTACTTACGGTATCATTATCAATGCGCATTGCAAGGCAAAGAAGTATGATGAAGCTGTTAGGTTTTTCAATGAGATGGAACAGAGGAATTGTAAGCCAAGTCCTCACATTTTTTGTAGTTTGATCAATGGGCTTGGCTCTGAGAGGAAGTTGAATGATGCTCTTGAGTTTTTCGAGAGATCAAAGAGTTCAGGGTTTCCCCTTGAAGCTCCTACTTACAATGCACTAGTTGGAGCTTATTGCTGGTCACAGCGAATGGAAGATGCATTCAAAACCGTGGAAGAGATGAGGTTGAAAGGGATTGGTCCAAATGCTCGAACTTATGATATAATTCTTCATCATTTGACTCGAAAGCAGCGGACCAAAGAAGCCTATGAAGTTTACAAGAAGATGAGTTGTGAACCGACTGTGAGTACTTATGAGATCATGGTGAGGATGTTCTGCAACGAAGAGAGATTGGATATGGCGATTAAAATTTGGGATGAGATGAAAGGAAAAGGTGTTCTTCCGGGAATGCATATGTTCTCGAGTTTGATCACAGCTATGTGCCATGAGAATAAGTTAGACGAAGCTTGTGAGTATTTCAATGAGATGTTGGATATGGGTATCAGGCCACCGGGACAAATGTTTAGCCGTCTTAAACAAACGCTTCTGGATGAAGGCCGTAAAGATAAAGTTGTGGATTTGGCTGTGAAGATGGGTAGGCTGAGGAAAACACAACTTGTTGGCTGAAATGGGATTTAATGGTTAGATTTCTCTTCTTGCTTATCTCTTGTACTACATTTGGTTTATCTTTGGACTATTGAATTATTATGATCTATGAGATTTATCCTAAATTTAGCGATCTAAGTAGTAAAAGATTGTTTGTTTTCTCCCCGAGCAAGACTGCACGGACACAGCTGTAGGAACCGTAATCAGATGATTGTTGGTTGTTGGAAATCAACACGGTCATAAACTGTTGTTACTAGATAATGTATCTCTGTTATGTTATGTAGTTTTTTTACAACGTCTTCTCTTCTACACTATGTTAAATTGTAAACGTTGGTTTAGCAGGAGCGGCTCTGTAAAGCTATACACATGTCAACAGACCATTCGTTGGTTAAATCTAGATACATAGCAAAAAGTATTTTACCTGTACATGATGTAGTCACAATAGTCACCATATTGAAAATTCACTACCAGAGAATGAGATGTTTTGGTGTATGAATCAAGTTATGACAGATGACAAGTCCATGTTATTATACTAACAAGAATGGGTCAAAGTAATTGATTGGGCTATAACGATTTTTTTCCTTTTCACAAACAGTAGATAGTTAAACACAGTTGTTGTTGTTATTTATATCTTTATATTTAAATGCCTAAATGGAGGATGTGGACATGCATTAGCGGGCTTTGATCAATGCTTATGTAATTTCCCTGATTAGTAACCTTTAATTCAAAAGTGAGGCAATGCTAAATGCTACTGCGTGCTATATAATAGCTAACGATTTATTTTAATCTTGAGATTTTGTCTGTCAATGACTATTTCAATGCAACCCTCTACTTAACTTTATATCAGTAATTAACCCCCTCTTTAGCTACATTTTAATGGTAAACCATTTACGTTAGCTTAATCCATATGTAAATTTGTAATATACTTTTTGGGATAAAAAAAATGTATATCTCACCGGGAAATTAAACCCAAAAAAACTATATGAGTAACTTAGAAGAGAAATATAGAAAAATATAACTTTGTAAAAGAAAAAAAGAGGTCTAAGAATATGATAATTGGGGTGTAAGAGAAGAAAATGCCAACGAAGTTTATAGGGTGGAAAGTATAAAGAACAAAATAAAAAAATATTAAGACAAATAATAATAAAAATATGTGGAGGGGCTTATGACTTTTAGTATTTCAAACTACATATAGACTTCATAAATAGTATGATTGAGTTGTCTACTTCGTAAAATCGGACCCCCACAGACCCTATATTTTTCTCATCGAATCATTGCCCCTTTATATTGCTACATTCCTTTCTATTTTTTTGAAATTACTATTTCCTTTCACTATTTCTTACCTAAAATCATAATAATTGAATGTGTGATTGTGTAGTTTATCTATAAAACCCTATTACTATCATTCATCCGGTCGTGTCCACAAATTCCGAAGTAACAAAATAGTTAACTAATTAGAAAGGCTCGTGTCGTTTTCACTTTTCAATACACGATTATACTTATGAATTATGCCATACACTATATATTGAGGATATCTTGATATCAATCATATCAATGATTGATGATATGATTTACGATATGATTGAGTACGTTAAGGTTGTAACTATAGATAGTCGTATATATTAGCATTCATTGTAATGTGATACTCTAGCTCCTATCCCTTGTATAAATACACATTCTCTCAATCTAATAAAACATCACTTCTACAAATCTCTTTATGGTATTAGAGCATTACGGTCTCTAAAAGCTTTTTCTTTTACGAAAAAAAAAACACTCTTCTTTCCTTTTTGTTTTTCTTCTTCGAGGTTCATTACCATGTCTTCCTCTAACAACACCTCTCCTCCTACAGTTACTGAAGCCGTCAATGTCACCAACAACCAAACTCTCATCTCCATCAACATGACCGGCGTCACCAAACTCACCGCCGTCAACTACCTCATGTGGAGTCTTCAGGTCCACGCCTTGCTTGATGGCTATGACCTGGCCGGTTATCTTGATGGCTCCGTCGTTGCTCCTCCTGTCACGCTCACCACCGGTGATGATCTCACGGTGAACCCAGCGTACACGATCTGGAAACGCCAAGGTCGACTTATCTATAGTTCTCTCATTGGTGCCATTTCCACTCCTCTCCAATCGATTGTCTCCCATGCCACTACGTTTGCTGAAGTTTGGACAACCCTGTCCTCCACTTATGCTAAACCAAGTCGTGGTCACATCCGTCAACTTAAGACGCAACTCAAACACTGGAAGAAAGATGACAAGACTATTGATGTGTATCTTCAAGGTGTTGTCACACGTCTTGACCAACTTGCCATCCTTGGTAAACCGTTGAGCATGAAGATCAGATTGATCTGATCTTAGAAGGCCTTTCATCCGACTATCGTCAGGTTGTGGATCAGATTGAAGGAAGGGATACTCCTCCTTCCATAACTGAAGTCCATGAACGGCTCCTCAACTTTGAAGCAAAGCTTCTATCTGCTGCCCCTGCTCCTGTCCCCATCACGGCCAACGCTGTCCAACACCGCTCTTCGTCCATGACCTCTCGTCATCACACCAAGCCAAGGAACGGTACTGCTCACACTTCCGGCTCGTGGCAATCGTCACCGGACATGACACGCTCTGACTCTCGTGGGGCCAAACCTTACCTTGGGCGATGTCAGATTTGTGGTGTCCACGGACACAGCGCAAAACGCTGTAATCAGCTTCACGCTTTCCAGCAACAGTCTGCCTGGCAGCCTCGTGCGAATATGGTGGTTCGCTCACCTTGGGTCGTTGATAGTGGTGCCACCCACCATATCACTTCGGACCTCGACAACCTCTCACTTCACCAGCCGTACAATGGTGGAGATGATGTGATCATTGCTGATGGTTCCACTCTTCCGATTATGCAAACTGGTTTCACTTCCTTACCTACCCCTACTCGCTCTTTAAATTTACAACGAGTTCTCTATGTTCCTAATATACACAAGAATCTCATCTCGGTGTATCGTCTTTGCAATGCTAATCGTGTTTCTGTGGAATTCTTTCCTGCTTCATTTCAGGTGAAGGATCTCAACACGGGGGTCCCGTTACTCCACGGCAAGACTAAAAACGAGTTGTATGAGTGGCCTCTCTCACCGTCTCAAGCTGTGGCTATGGTTGCTGCGTCTTCATCAAAGGCTACTCATTCCTCTTGGCACTTCCGTTTGGGACACCCCTCCTCTACTATTTTAAACAAAATTATTTCCAGTTTTTCTCTTCCCGTTTCTGAACAATCTCACAAGCTTATGTCCTGTTCTGATTGTTTGATCAATAAAAGTCATAAAATACCTTTTTCTCAGTCCACAATCACCTCTTCTCGCCCTCTTGAATATATATACTCTGATGTTTGGAGTTCTCCGATTCCCTCCCTTGATCATTACGAATACTATCTTCTCCTTGTTGATCACTATACTCGATACTCTTGGCTATATCCCCTCAAACAAAAATCACAAGTTAAACCAACATTCATTGCCTTCAAGAATCTGGTAGAGAATCGTTTCCAGGCAAAAATCGGTACCTTCTATTCTGATAATGGAGGTGAGTTTATTGCTTTGCGTGAATTCTTCTCCACTCATGGCATCTCTCATCTAACCTCTCCACCGCACACTCCCGAACACAATGGGATCTCAGAGAGGAAACATCGTCACATTGTTGAAACTGGTCTCGCTCTCATGTCTCATGCCTCTGTTCCGAAGACCTACTGGCCATATGGTTTTGCGGCTGCAATTTATTTGATCAACAGAATGCCTACACCGGTTCTTGATCTCCAATCACCATACCAAAAACTTTTTGGCCAGGCTCCTAACTATAACAAGCTTCGAATCTTCGGTTGTTCTTGCTATCCATGGCTGCGCCCCTACACTCACCATAAGCTTGAAGATCGATCCATGGAGTGTGTCTTTCTGGGTTATTCCACTTCTCAGAGTGCATATCTATGTCTGCATAAACCAACTGGTCGTGTGTACACCTCCCGACATGTACAATTTGATGAGCAGCGATTCCCATTCTCTGTTCCTCCATTGGGAGTCTCCGTCACCGCCACTCACGCGCCCGACACGGTTGTTCACTCGTCCACTCATACAACTCTTCGAGTCTCGCCTCTGGTTCCTCCGTCGCTGACCCTTCACCAGCCTGACTCACCGATACCGATGCCGCCATCCTCTTCGACAAACTCTCAGGTATCGTCTCCGACTCAAACTTCTTCTTCTTCTTCCTCCTCAAATTCTGAGCCCACTGCTCCACAAGAAAATGGGCCTCAAACCTCGGCCCAGTCTCCCCAAACCCAATCCACAAATTCTCCTCCCATCAATTCAGAAAACCCACCAACACAAAGCCCTACTCCAAATCACTCGGCCCAAACTCACACCACAAATTCGACTCCTTCACAACACGAACCCGACTCCCGTGACTCGATCTCTTCCACCTCTTCTTCGTCTCCTTCCGCTTCTCCACCTCCACTACAATCACTCCCTTCACCCATCATCCCCGCCAACAATCACTAGATGTCCACACGTGCCAAAGCAGGAATTACCAAACCCAATCCCAAATATTTATACGCTGCAACATTAACAACCGGTGATGATCCTGAGCCACGCACTGTCATTCAGGCCCTCCAAGATAAGCGATGGCGTAACGCGATGGGAACGAAGTTTAATGCTCAGGTCGTTCAGCGCTCTTGGGATCTAGTTCCTCCTCCACCTCCAACAAAAACAAATATTGGCTGTCATTGGATATTCACGAAGAAACACAATGCCGATGGGTCCTTAAATCGATACAAGGCGCGTCTCGTTGCAAAGGGTTACAATCAACGTCCCGGCATTGACTATGCGAAGACTTTCAGCCCGGTGATCAAATCCACCACCATTCGTGCTGTCCTTGGAGTTGCGGTGGATCGTTCTTGGTCGATTCGATAGTTAGATGTTAATAACGCATTCCTACAAGGTACGTTAACTGATGAGGTTTATATGGTCCAGCCACCAGGTTTTGTAGACAAAGATAAACCAAACCATGTATGTCGTCTCCGGAAAGCACTCTATGGTCTCAAACAAGCACCGCGGGCTTGGTATATTGAGTTGAAGAATTATTTGGTCAGTGTTGGTTTTCATAATTCTGTCTCTGATACGTCACTTTTTATCTTAAGGAAAGGTCAATCGGTTATTTACATGCTTATCTATGTGGATGATATATTGGTCACGGGAAATGATATGCGGTTGTTACGTGATACACTCGATGCATTGGCAACAAGGTTTTCAGTCAAGGATCATGAGGAGTAACATTACTTTCTTGGTATTGAGGCGAAGCGTGTGCCAACGGGTCTTCATTTAAGTCAACGCAAATATATTCTTGATCTATTGACACACACCAACATGCTCAACTCCAAGCCAGTGACAACGCCAATGGCCACCTTCCCGAAGCTTACACTCAACTCCGGCTCACCGTTATCGAGGTGTTGTGGGGAGTCTGCAATACTTGTCATTTACTCGACCTGATCTCTCTTACGCTGTAAATCGACTCTCTCAGTATATGCATGCCCCTACTACTACTCATTGGCAAGCGGTGAAACGTTTACTCCGTTACTTAGCCGGCACGATTTCACATGGCATCTTTCTGCGCAAAGGTAACAACAATTCTCTCCATGCTTATTCAGATGCGGATTGGACAGGTGATAAGGATGACTACACCTCTACAAATGGCTATATTGTGTATCTTGGACAATACCCTATATCGTGGTCTTCAAAGAAGCAACGTGGTGTGGCCAGATCCTCGACTGAAGCAGAGTATCGCTCGGTTGCTAACACATCATCGAAGCTCATATGGATAACATCCTTGTTGGCTGAGCTTGGTATTCAACTCACACGGGCGCCGGTGATATATTGTGACCATGTTGGGGCAACATATCTATGTGCTAATCTCGTTTTCCATTCTCGAATGAAGCATTTAGCGTTGGATTACCATTTTATACGCAACCAGGTTCAGTCAGGCAGTCTCGGTGTTGTTCACATCTCGACACATGATCAGCTTGCGGATCCCATGACAAAGCCGTTGTCTCGTGCTGCTTTCACAGATTTCTCGAACAAGATTGGAGTTACAAGAGTACCTCCATCTTGAAGGGGTGTATTGAGGATATCTTGATATCAATCATATCAATGATTGATGATATGATTTACGATATGATTGAGTATGTTAAGGTTGTAATTATAAATAGTCGTATATATTAACATTCATTGTAATGTGATACTCTAGCTCCTATCCCTTATATAAATACAGATCCTCTCAATGTAATAAAACATCACTTCTACAAATCTCTTTACTATATATATGTATATATACAGACCGACATCATATAGCTATCTATAGGCATACAAAATTAATAATCATAAACTAAGTTGTGTGATCTATTATAGACCCTTATTTTAAACACAACCACAAGAAAAGCTTAGATGGTAAAAGAAGAATCGACACAACCATAATTGCCATTACCAACGCATTAACTTTGACGCATGTGAATTGTGAGGTGAATCAGGTGTTGGGGATGATGAACCTCTAATCCCGTGACATTGTTTTATTATTATCGGCCCATCGGACATTGTTAAGTAAAGAAGAATTATCTCTTTTAGAAAAGATTTTAACTACAGCCTTCTGTTTAATTAATTAATACAAAATATTATTATTTTGTAACAAATTATAAATAGGTCCGAGTCGTGTGAAGTAACTCAAAAATTGGCATCGTTGTCCACCGTGTGTATTTGGAGGATCACATCATTAGAGGGCCACATATACATCTCTCTGATTACACTTTTATGAATATTAAACACATTTAATTGTACTAAATTCTCGGCATAACAATTGTTCATTAAGTCACCATATACTTTCTATAAATATGATCGAGTCGTGTCCATAATATATGCATATCTATCTACAACTTTGGTCGTCTTTTGGTGAGAGTACATACTTAGACATGGGAGCTCTTGATTCTCTCTCCGATTATATCTCCGACTACTTCCAAGTCACCAGAAGGAGGAAGCGTAAAGTCATGCAGGTTTATATTTACAACGACTTCGTTTTGCTATATACTCAAACTGCTTCTGAACTTCTTATTGCTTCTTAGTCTTTTGATTAATGAGTTTTTAGTGTTTTTCTTGTATACAAGCTTAAATTTTATTTTCCATAAAACTTAAGAAAAACAAAAACTAAAGATCCAAATAAATCTCAAAAAGTATGTTTTCATCCATTTATATAGGACCTAATCAATTCTTCGTATTGCTAATGAACTTTTTTTTTTGTGTGTGGCAGACGGTGAATATAAAGGTGAAAATGGACTGTGATGGCTGCGAACGCAGAGTCAAGAACGCGGTTTCCTCCATGAAAGGTTCGAATCTCAAGCTCGTAGTCTTTCTTTGTAAATTCTTTAATATTTTTTTCTTAAAACCTCACTATACTTTCATGTGTACTAACAACCCATTTTTCAAAAAAATTCAGGGGCGAAATCGGTGGAGGTGAACAGAAAGATACACAAAGTGACGGTGAGTGGGTATGTGGAACCGAAGAAGGTCTTAAAGAGAGTCGAGAGGACAGGTAAAAAGGCCGAGATATGGCCGTACGTTCCATACAACATGGTTGCATATCCATACGCAGTCGGAACTTACGACAAAAAAGCTCCGGTCGGTTTTGTTAGGAAGTCTGAGCAGTCCCAGTTGCAGCCTTTGCCGGGAGCTCCAGACGAGAACTTCATATCAATATTTAGCGACGAGAATCCCAACGCTTGCACCGTTATGTAATAAAATAATAAATTATATGAGTATCCACCGCACGTAACGTTGTCTCAAACAATTTGGCTTTCTTTTTTTTTTTCTTTTTTTTTGGTATGTGTATGTACCTACGTAGGGGAAGAACCAAACCAGTCATTTCACTTGTGTAACATTTTCAAAATAATTTAGTGGTATATGTGTAATCAATGTGTTTTATATATTTTCGGATTATTTTTATTTATTTTACGAATGTGTAAAATATATTATTGAATATTAAAATTTATTAGTTTTTAGTAAAATTTCCCATAAAATAAAATAACGAAATAAGCGGTTTATTCGGGTAGGATTTATACTAGAAATTAAGAAGCTATGTACGTTTGAGTTTAATTGGTTTTGTGGAGGCAAACTGGTCAGAAAAGTGTATTGTGTGACTCGGTTTTGTAGTAATCCCTGCTACAACTGAAACCCATACATCATCATTCATCACAGAATACAATATCCAACTTTTATCTTCTACTACGTATTATCTGACACGTCGAAGATCCAACTTCAGCAATTAACTAGATTTCTTCGGAAATATATAAATGGTTCCTCCAACAAAGTAGATATGTTGCTGACGATGTAGTTGGGTAACTCGACAATTTGTAATAAACTAATACAAGATATTTGTATATTCTCATAGCTTTTTTTGTTTGTTTGTCAACATATACTCCCATAGCTTTGTTAAAAAATGACACGTGAGTACCGTAATCGTCCTGGACTTGGAGTGTAACGGTAGCAAATCTTTCCGACCACCGGTTACGAGACAAGTCTTTTGTTAAATGAAATTAGAAATTTTGTTAAAAAAACACTTTATTACACAGTTTTGTTTGTTTGTTTTTGTTTTTCTTCTTTATTACTATTTTTAGTATGTTTGTTACATTCCCGGATGAATCAGCAATGTAATATATTATTCTTCGAATCAATTTGTAGCACCATGCACATATGACATATCCAATCTTTATAGTCAGGCTGTAATATATTTTTGTTGTTGACAACTTGATGTGTATCATAAACTTACTAGTCCGTACCAAAAACGTAAAAATAGTTTATTGCTATGTCATAACAAACTAACCAGTTGGGAATAGTAAAATACCTCACGAAAAAACAAACACCAGTTCAATCCTTAGAATGAGCGATCTTAAATAAAGTCCCATGAAGATTAATTAGAATTCAAAATATTTTATTATTATGGTGCTGCCTAGGATGAGATGACCCTAGTTTGTTAGCAAAGAACCAAAGTCAGGCCCAACACCAATCCAAGGAAAGGCCCAACATCAAGAAAGTCCAACAACTCAATTACAGAAAAAAACAAACATCTCTTTACCTGCAAATGACGTTAGAAGAAAGCAACAGCTGCAACCACAAGGGAACCGATTCAAAACACTTCTAACGTTATGTGATGACCAAGGTTGAAACCAGCTGTCTAATAGGACAAAGATAGGAAAACCCTAGAGAACCCTAGATTGTTCTATAAGTCCTATATATAGCCTTGTGCCTCCATTTGGATTGTATAAGAAGAATAAAGTTCATAATAGCAAAGTATTCAAAATTCTCTTCATGGTATCAGAGCCATTGTAACCTTAACAGGTGTTTCAATGGCCTATTCCTACCCTTCTCCAGACAACATCCATGTCTCAAGCACTGTTACAATAAAACTCAACAACACAAACTATCTTCTCTGGAAGACGCAATTTGAATCTCTGCTGTCGTGTCAGAAACTCATCGGCTTTGTGAATGGTGCCGTCACAGCTCCGCCGCGTTTCATCTCCACTCGCACCGGTGATACAACCACAAAAGTGCCTAATGCTCGTTTTGAATCCTGGTTTTGCACATACCAACTTATCTGCTCCTGGATCTTTGGTACGCTCTCAGAGGAAGTACTCGGGTATGTCCACACTCTCACTACCTCTAGAGAAGTTTGGATGTCCTTAGCTGAAAACTTCAACAAGAGTAGTATCACTAGGGAATTCTCTTTACGTCGTACTATGTGGGATTTGGAAAAGAAGGACAAGACTCTTGCTGCTTATTGTCGCGAGTTTGTGTCGATTTGTGATGCCCTGAGTTCCATTGGCAAGCCCATTGACGAGTCTATGAAGATATTCCAGTTTTTGAACGGCTTAGGTCGTGACTACGACCCTATCACGACGGTGATTCAGAGTTCTCTTGGCAAACTCTCTCCACCAACGTTTACTAAGGTGGTCTCTGAAGTTGACAGCTTCGATTCGAAGCTTCGTTCCTATGAGACCTCCGATACCATCTCCCCTCACGTTGCCTTTCACACTCAGACGTCTGACTACGGCGGCTACAATAGAGGAGGCTTTCGAGGTCGTGGCAGAGGTCACAACAACGGTCATGGAGGCTACTCAACTCGAGGACGTGGCTTCTCTCAACATCAATCTGCTCCTAACAACAATGGAGAGCGTCCTACATGTCAAATCTGTGGAAAGATTGGACACACAGCAGCCAAATGTTACAACCGTTTCAATAACAACTATCAAGGTGGGGATTTGCCTCAAGCCTTTAACACTCTTCATGTGTCTGACGCTACTGGCAGAGAATGGGTCACAGACTCAGGGGCAACGGCTCATATCACTTCCTCACCAGCCAATCTGACGAATGTCACCACCTATGAAGGCAATGATGCGATCCTTGTTGGCGATGGGGCGTTTCTACCTATCACTCATGTTGGCTCTACCTCCATCACTTCTGCTACAGGTATAATCTCTCTCAATGAAGTTCTTGTTTGTCCTGAAATGCAAAAATCACTACTTTCAGTATCACGTCTCTGCGATGATTATCCCTGTGGCGTTTACTTTGATTCCACTAATGTATATGTGATTGATATAAAACATCAGAAAATGGTGGTAAAGGGTCCACAAAATAAGGGTCTTTATGTGTTGAAGAATCCGAAGTTTGCAGCCTACTTCTCCAATCGTCAGTGTGCAGCCTCTGAAGCAGTCTGGCATCACCGTCTCGGGCATTCAAACTACCAAATTCCTCAACAGTTGAACACTTGCAAGGCCATTCAAGTCAATAAGTGCAGAACTTCTCCCGTGTGTGAACCTTGCCAGATGGGGAAAAATTCTAAATTACAGTTTTTTAGTTCAGATTCTCGTGTATTACACCCTCTAGATCGTATATACTGTGATCTATGGGGG
Organism: Camelina sativa; assembly: GCF_030686135.1. Taxonomy (NCBI): domain Eukaryota; kingdom Viridiplantae; phylum Streptophyta; class Magnoliopsida; order Brassicales; family Brassicaceae; genus Camelina; species Camelina sativa. The sequence continues at coordinate 23,286,537 of NC_141886.1, read as the reverse complement.
CCTTCATCTACTATATCTAATCAAAGATTCAAGTTTTACGCAGTATTTGTTGATGATTACTCTAGATTTGCTTGGTTCTTCCCTTTAAAGCACAAATCAAACTTCTTCTCAACCTTCAAAGTCTTTCAAAAGCATGTAGAGAATCAATTTAATTCAAAAATAAAGGTCTTCCAGAGCGATGGTGGGGGAGAATTTACAAGCAATCAACTTAGAGCTCACCTCACTGCCAATGGGATTGCTCATAGGATCTCCTGTCCATACACTCCTCAGCAAAATGGCATAGCCGAAAGGAAGCATAGGCACATAGTGGAGCTTGGTCTCTCCATGCTCTTCCACAGTCACACTCCTCTCCAACACTGGTTGGAAGCATTCTCTAGTGCTGTGTTCATTAGTAACCTCCTACCCTCGAGAGTTCTAGACAACAAGAGCCCCTATGAAGTACTATTCAACAAGCAACCTAACTATTCCATGCTTAGAGTGTTTGGATCCGCCTGCTATCCTTGCCTTCGTCCCCTTGCAGATCACAAATTTGACCCTCGATCGTTGCAATGTATATTCATCGGCTATAACACCCAATATAAAGGCTACCGCTGCTTGTTTCCACCTACTGGTCGGGTCTACATCTCTAGGAATGTGATCTCTGATGAAGATTGCTTCCCATATCAGCTTCAATATAAAGTATTTGTGCCTAAATACCAATCTACTCTTCTAAAAGTATGGCAAACTGGCATACCTAATGTTGTCTCGCAAGTAACACCATCAACACCCGATACTACCTCCAACTCATCACTCCTAGAGAACACACCCACAACTCATACTCTAGACGACGAAGGTGCTATTGGTAATACTAATGAGGTCGAAAGTTTACAAAATCAGACCTTGGAGGTGAAAATTGAAGATGAGTCTCCGGCGTTAGAGGTGAACAATGAAGATGAGTCTTCGACTGCAGATTCTCTCTCTGACTCTGAAAATGACAACACCGCCGAAGCAGCTCAATCCAACACTCACTTTATGATAACTAGAGCCAAAGATGGCATTCATAAACCGAATCGAAGATATGCTCTGCTCACCTCCAGATATGCGATAGAAGAACCTAACGATCTAGAGGCTGCAATGGCACATCCTGGTTGGAATCAGGCGGTACTTGATGAAGTAGGGAGAATTAACATGCTGCACACCTGGGATTTGGTTGAACCGACAGAAGACATGAACATTCTGCATTCCAAGTGGGTATTCAAGACCAAATTAAAGCCTGATAGAACTGTTGACAAACTTAAAGCTAGAATAGTTGCTAAAGGCTTTGAACAAGAAGAAGGTGTGGATTACCTAGAAACCTACAGTCCAGTTATAAGGACAGCAACCATCAGGCTGGTCTTGGAAGTTGCTACAGCTAAAGGATGGCCTATCAGACAACTCAATGTCTCGAATGCATTCCTTCATGGTGAACTGCAGGAGCCAGTGTTCATGTACCAACCAAGTGGTTTTGTTGATCAACAAAAACCATCCCATGTGTGTCGCCTCACCAAGGCTCTTTATGGACTTAAACAAGCTCCAAGAGCTTGGTTCGACACATTCAGCAGTTTTTTGATTGAATTCGGGTTCTACTGCAGTAAATCGGACCCCTCTCTTTTTACTTATCGCCGAAATGGAGAGTCTCTGACCTTACTTCTGTATGTTGATGATATACTTCTCACAGGTAGTAATCAACAGCTTCTTGATACGCTTCTCGAAGCTCTCAATAACCGCTTTCTCATGAAGGACCTCGGTCCACCTAAATACTTTCTTGGTGTGGAGTTTGAAATTCACCCTAACGGTATATTCATGCATCAGTCCGCATATGCCTCAGATATTCTCCATCAAGCTGCAATGAGCAACTGCAACCCAATGCCTACTCCACTGCCTCAGCAACTCACTCAACAGAACTCAGAGCTGTTCCCTGAACCTACATACTTTAGAAGCCTAGCTGGTAAGCTCCAATATCTAACCATTACTAGGCCTGATATTCAATTTGCAGTGAATTTTGTCTGTCAGCGTATGCACGCACCAACAGGCTCTGATTTCGGTCTCCTCAAGCGATTGCTACGGTATCTCAAAGGAACAATACATATGGGACTTCGTATTTGGAAGCATAACAACTTATCACTTTCTGCTTACTGCGACAGTGACTGGGAAGGCTGCAAGAACACTAGAAGGTCCACCTCAGGTTTCTGCACTCTGCTTGGACCTAATCTGGTCTCATGGTCAGCAAAACGACAACAAACTATGTCGAACTCCTCCACAAAAGCAGAGTATAGAGCTCTGACTGCAACAGCTCATGAACTCACTTGGCTCTCCTTCCTTCTCAGAGACCTTGGAATCTTTCAAGCTCATCCCACCGTTCTTCAATATGATAATCTCTCTGCTGTCTATCTAAGTGCTAATCCTGCCCTCCCCAATCGCTCAAAGAGCTTTGACATCGACTATCATTACATTAGAGAACAAGTGGCTCTAGGTCTCATAGAAACAAGACACATTCCGGCTACCTTTCAACTGGCAGATATCTTTACCAAATCCTTGCCGCAAAAAGAGTTTGCAGAGCTCCGAAATAAGCTTGGGGTCGGTTATTCACCCACCGTACATTTGAGGGAGCATGTTAGCAAAGAACCAAAGTCAGGCCCAACACCAATCCAAGGAAAGGCCCAACATCAAGAAAGTCCAACAACTCAATTACAGAAGAAGACAAACATCTCTTTACCTGCAAATAACATTAGAAGAAAGCAACAACTGCAACCACAAGGGAACCGATTCAAAACACTTCTAACATTATGTGATGACCAAGGTTGAAACCAGCTGTCTAATAGGACAAATATAAGAAAACCCTAGAAAACCCTAGATTGTTCTATAATTCCTATATATAGCTTTGTGCCTCCATTTGGATTGTATAAAAAGAATAAAGTTCATAATAGCAAAGTATTCAAAATTCTCTTCACTATTTGGGACTAAATTGAAATGACTGATTATTAAATTATGACTTAGCAGTCAACACAACTTAGAACAAAATAAAGAAGGATATGTAAGATTTGAACTTGTGAAAAGGACTCAAGCAATACAAATGGAGAGACGAGAAAGGGCACACGAAGCGCAAAACGCAAAACGCGCCGAAGTGGGGACTTGCGTTGGTCGTTGTTTGATGGTGACAACCGCAATTTTAGCTATATGGGAGATGAGCTTTCAGGTTAATCTCCACGTGTACAGTACCTGAGACATCGACGGCTCTCAGTCATTTTGACTAGCAACACCAAAACATGGACATGCTCAAAGTCTATAATTATACTATGGCAATTTTTAAAATGTATCATCAAAACTGTAATTTTTGCTTAACCAAAGACGAATCAAACCTGGCGGGTAATCATTCTAGATAGTTATTCACTGTAGTAACATCAAGAAGAGTTTAAAAGTATTTATCGTTCCCATTTGTAACAAATAAAGAAGTTGACTCGTTTATCCACAAATGAAAATATGTAAAGTACTATTTGAATACATAAATTAAAGGGAATTTTGTATCCGAAGAAACCATCAAATCAAGTATCCGAAATTTACAATTCTACCATCGCCTCTAGGCTCTAACTAAGGCTCTAATCTTATCAAACTCGGTACTGATCGATCGCTTGTGAGCAGTGTAGATGACATTGATATACTTCATTTGCATTTGGGCCTATCTGATTTATATATACGCTTTTGGGCTCTCCGTTGGGAAAAGTTTTGGTTCAAGTTGGGTTCCTTTTTAGCGTCTCAATTATCTTTGCAATGGTGGGTCTATTATAAACTGATGGGTTTTACTTATGCTACTTAAAAATTGATGAAATGTTATCAAAAGAAAAAAATATATATACTGTATTATTTGTCAAGTAATATATACATAATGAAAATTACTATGATATTGTGATTTTCAAATTATGATTTTGGAGAATTGTGTGGGATTTATGATATTTTGAATTTTAGGATATTTGAGTGGATTTTGGTGGATTTGTTATTATTTTCTATCTTTAAAAAAATATTTTGTGATTTGATGAAATTTGGAGAGATTTTTAAAAATAATTTTGGGTGATTTTAAAAGAACCTCACACAAAGGCAAATTGTTCATCGACTTGTTAAACAAGAATCTATATTATTATTTTTGAAGTACATTTTGTGTTATGCCCTTAAAGTTTTGGTTATTTAATTTGTTTTATTTACAACATTAACCCCTAACTATTTTCCTAAAATAACAATTCCTGAAAACATTTAATGGAATTATTTAAATTGACTTAATTTGATACATTTCTTGCCATAAATAACTTGACAACATTAAATTTTTAATCCCATAAATATCTCCAAACCTATTTTAATAGATCTTTAGAGATTGTATGATCTCTTAAATTTAAATGACACAGCCGAGTTTGAGTAACAAATGATTACAATCGCAATAATTATTATAACGTTAATAAAATTCATAAAAACGAGAACCCAACTTTAGAAACTCAATAATCAGGTATATTAAACTTTAGCATCAAGAAAAATATTAATAAAATACATATCGTGTTAAGAAACTGAATATTATTCTGCGATAATGTTATCAACTCAAATAGGAAAACACTAAAATCTCTCTTTTATTACTATGGATCGTAAACTCCTTGCTCATTAAGCATTTTCCATGTATAAATATCAACTTCACAAACAAAACACAACACACAACCAAAACCACTAATATGACGGTTTTGAAACACGGGTTAAACCACTAATATGACGGTTTGTTGTTATATAGCGGGACATGTTATTAACATGACGGTTTGAATTAACATTAGTATAAATATAAAATATTGTTAATTCGGTTTTGAAACACGGATTAAATCTTTCTTTAATTATTTAGTCAATACCACTAATATAAGAATATTAGACATATTAAATCAGAGTAATTTAACTAAAATTTTGTAAAACAATTAAATCATTGGTAAAATTGTGACTTAATCCGACAATAGCTTATAAATTACATATTTATGTATTTATTTCCCCTATTATTGTTCTAATAATTGATAATCCAAACAAAATTATTATTTAATTAAACAAAATAAACTAAACATAAAAAACAAAAAAACAAAAAAATATTATTATTTTTTTAAAAATTGTCCCGCGGGTTAAAATCTAGTGTAACTTTCATAATGATGAACAATAATAATAAGTGAAACAATAACATGAAACTCATCACGTATATGTAAATATGTGTCCTATATACACACATAAGAAACTAACACTTGCTTAGGCAAGTCATCCACACCTGCTTGTCTGCTTTGGCAATGCGATCTAACTTCTAAGCATGATGCAGCCATTGCCAACTTTGGCATTCCTAACTACGGTGGTTACCTGATCGGCTCCATCGTTTACGCTGGTAAAGGAGTTTATGGGTGACTCTTTTGACAAAATTTTCAAATCCAAGTTATCTCGCTGACTTTATCTTCCTTTAAGTGATTTTTTTTAAACATTCCTTCAAAATCACATTTATGAAGGTGTGATTTTTTCAACAGAATTTCTCTTATAAAAAAGTATCCAAAATCTCCCAAAATCATTATTATGGTTTTCTTAAAAAAAGTTATGTTTTTAATAATAGTTGATTTGATATAATTTTTACAAATTGTTGATTGAATAAGAGGAGATAGAGGAGTGAGAGAGACTAGCAAGAGGTTGACACTCCTACAGAAGTGGAACAAGTGGCAAGGAAAGAACTTTGACAAGCTGAAGAAGAAGATGGGAAGGATGACTAAGTCCATCAAGGATTTAAAGAAGGAGATTGTTGACTTAAAGAGTGGGAACTCTTCACCAGCACCATCTAGCCCTTTGAGGAGGAGTAGCTCAACAAGAGCATTATCTAGAGCTGAACTAGCAGTGGAATCGGCAAGAGCTTCAGTGCATGAGCCAATTCAGAGGAGGAGAAGGTCAAGTCGCCCAGAACAACAATCGGCAAGGCACTCGACCGGCTCACTCGAGCAACCACCCGACCGAGCACCTCCAATGCACTCGGCCGAGTACCTGCCCAGACCTCCTTATGGTTTCCCAGCTCCAGCAGGCTATCCCTATGTCCAAGATTACCCTCCCACCCCTCCCCAATACTTCATGGATCCAGCTCTCTTACAGCAGTACTACCAGCTGCAAGGTCAACAATTTTTTCCACCATCACCCATTCAGCAACCAACTCGACCACCCCACTCGACCGGACCCTCGACCGAGTACCAGTCGATGGCCATAGTCGATTTGCCTCCTTATCCACCTCCAAGTCAACCAAAAGACTCCCACTACACCTATGAAAGCATGAATGAGGATGTGGACAGCTTCTTTCACAATCCATGAGGTAACAACATCACATTTTCATTATAAATACCATTGCATCTCTAGTTTTGTTTTGTTTTAAGTCTTGAATCTTCTTCCAAATTTCTCTTACACAAGGGACTGTGTAATTTAAGTTTGGGGGAGGGTTTGAGATAGTATTCGATGATGTGTTCTGTTTTCTTATTTCAAATTTTTAGCATAATCATGTTAGTACTTGCATTTCATCTATGGCATAGAAAAACCCTAAAAATTTGAAATTTTTTGCAAAAATCTTTACGAAAAAAAAAGAGTGTTCATGTAGTTTGCATTGCATATTAGCATTTTGTCTAGCATGTTTCATATAGGACTGTTTAATATTTGCATTAGGGATCTATGATGAGTTTAGCCTTATTAGCTTGTTTAAATTCACTAAACTAGGATCAATGCCCAAGTTAATAGTACTTTGATGCTAGTTGAGTGGTTAGAAACATAAGATTGAACCAAACCTTGAATTCCTGCATTGCATTTGGTCTAAATTGAAGCATGTTGTGATTTGATGCCATTTCCTATATATAAGAACCAAATATTGACTTATAATTATCAATTTGTGCATTGCTTTAAACTCATGGATACCATATACATATTTGGATCATCTTTCTCCTTTTTACCACTCTTGTTGATCCAAGCAGCTGATTGCACCATTAAAATCAGTTTCTGATATGTTACGGTTTTGACTCACTTTGACCCCGTTTATTTGACAGTTTTGTAGTTGTTTGAGTCCTTTTCAGGTTATAATAAGAGGCTAGGAAGCTAAAAGCAAGGATTGGAACAGCAGGAGCAATCGGAGCAGAAAGGAGTTGAATTGGAGCAGAAAAGCTGATTTTAGACCCAGGAGCACATGCTCCCGATTTCCGAGCACATGCTCCCAACTCTACGGTTTCATGACGACACGTGGCAAGCATCTAGGCGCCGATTCCCTGCCTAATTCCCCTTATTTTGGGTGATCCTTTGTGAGAGAAAGAGGGCTGAGATCGCTTTTTAATAGGGAGATTTGAATTTGGAATATTTTCTTATTTTACTCTACTTGTATGCTATTTAACCTAGGGTTTTTAGGAGAGATAGAGAGACCTTTTCTTTTGTTTTTTGAGCGACGCTTTTGTGAGAGGGAGAAGAGCGGCTACCTTGTGAAGCATTCTCTGAACCCTTTTTATTTTTATGTCATTGAATTTCTCATCTTTTGCTATGATTCATTTCTCTATGTCTAAGTAGTTTTCTTTGCTAGATTAGGGGTTTCAAAAGGGGTTTCATGGGTTAGCAACAGAACACAAATAGGGCTTTATATAATCGATTGTCTTCACTATTGTTAGACTTAATGCTTAGGTTGATTTGATCACTCAATCTATGATTCTAAGTTTATCTATTCATCAAAAGTGTAATAGGTTGCTAAAAAGACATTAGTGGGCAAATTATCCTAGACCTGCGAAAGTTGAAGTGTAGGTGATTAGTGAACTTATCATTCCTGTTCTTTAATGCTTGTCTGCGATTCTGGGCTCAAACGACAGTTTAGGGTTTATGGACCGCCGAGCATGTGCTCCGGATGTCTGAGCATGTGCTCCGCGTTTCCGCACAGAATCGATCAGATAGAGTTATTGATACCACGACAGTGGATCAGTTTATATTTATGTTTGAGTTCTAGACTGGTACTTAATATATGCCCTGAATAGTTGTTTAGTTGATATCTCTGAAATTCCCGAGAATTACCCCTGATCTAGTGTTTTGCTTATTGCCTTTTATACCGTTTTAATCGCGTTACTGTTACCAACCAAACCCAACTTTGAATTGTCTTAGCTTGAAATTGAACCAATAGAACCATAGAGTAAAACTTGGTCTTCGTGGGATTCGACCCCTAAGTACTGCTTCTTTGCTGTGCACTTGCAGTAGGAAAATAGGGTTTAAAACTCTGTGTATCAAGTTTTTGGCGCCGTTGCCGGGGACCAAATTTTTACCTTTGGTTTTCGGCGAAATTACTAGACTAAGACCTTACTGATTTGTCTTTCTGCTTCTTCTTTGCGTGTGTTTCAGGTGCATGTCAAGAAGATCTACAAGAAGAAACAACACCGAAGAAGTAGTTGCTTTGTCAGCCGCAGAGCTCTCTTTGGCAGAAAGAACAAACCGCAAGAACAGAAAGTTTCAATCCGTCAACATGGGTGACAATAGAAACAATGAGGATATGGCTGCCGAGTTGCAGCAACTTCGACAACAGTTGGGGCAGTTGCTCCGTGCTCAACACGAAAGAGCCGCGCCGCCACAACCGTCCATTGGGGACAAGGACAACCCGCATATGTTCTACACCAACCGAGCGGCGATTGTTCCTCCCACCATCCCGAGACAAGATTTTGAGATCAAGCCACAGATGATCTCTCTAGTGAAGCAGCACCTATTTCACGGTCTCCCAGCTGAGATTCCGATGGACCACATCGAGAATTTTGAGGAGATATGTAGCACCACTGGTTCAAATGGGATACCGCCAGACTTTCTGAAGTGCAAGCTCTTTCCCTTCTCTCTTGCGGATAGAGCTTCACGTTGGATGAAGTCATTGCCACCTGGGTCTCTGACATCATGGGAACATTGTAGATCTGCGTTTCTGGACCATTTCTACACCAAGGCTAAGACCGCTGCCCTGAGGAACAAGATTTCATCGTTCCAACAGCACACTGGAGAACCCTTCTGCGAGGCTTGGGAGAGGTACAAAGAGTACCGTAGAGAGTGTCCGCACCATGGATTCAGTGATGAACAGATTCTGGGCATTTTCTATGATGGAGTTAACTGGGACTACAGAAACGCTCTCAACTCGGCCAGCAATAGGGATTTTATGACAAAGTCTAAGGAAGGAGCATATCAGTTGATTGAGAACCTAGCTGCAAGCTCCAGCAACAAGGCTCCTGAGTATGACAGGTCCGTGAAGGTCAATAGTGTCGATACGCAAAAGATCGACGAGTTGACAGCCAAGGTGAACCTTCTTCTCAAGGGGAGCCAGAAAACTGTCCATTTTGTCGATGAGACCGGAGACATGCCGCTAGCTCAGGAGATTTGTGATGGAGAGGATGAAACGATGGAGGTTAATTATGTGAGTGGGCAAGGTTTTGTGCAGAACAGGGGTTTCAACCCGAACTACAAAAGCCATCCGAATTTGTCCTATAGAAGCACCAACGTGGAGAATCCTCAGGATCAGGTGTATCCGCAACAAGGAGCTCAGAATCAGATGGGTTATCAGAAAACCTTCTCAAACAACTTCCAAGGCAAACAATTTGTGCCCACTCAAAACCGTTTCCAAGGGGGGAACCAGCAAGCATATACAAGCGCTCAGCAAGCACCGCCTTTCACCAACCAGTAGTTGGGATCTTCACCTGCTAGCAGCTCTCAAGATGAGCTGAAAAACATGATGCAACAACTCTTGGTGAATCAACAAAAAGCTTCAGTGGAAATCAACGCTAAGGTCGATACCATGTACAATGACCTTAATGGGAAGTATGAGGCAGTAATGTCACATGTGAAGAAGCTTGATGTTCAGGTTGCACAGACTGCTGAAGCCGTGAAAAGAACTCCTGGGACTCTACCCGGAAAAGGGGAAGCAAACCCGCGGAACGAGTATGTCAATGCGATTGAGCTAAGGGGAGGAAAGAAGTTACCCCCTAGAGAAGCACCATCCGCTAGGCTTGACAAGGGCAAGGGTATTGCTGAAGAATACCTTCCTCAACATGCTGCTGAGACTCCACCGTTGAGTCAAAAAGAAGCTGAAGCATCCGGCGAGCATGTGCTCCCACCCAGCGAGCACGTGCTCCCGATTCCCGATCAGACCGTTCCTACTGAGGTACCTCCTGCACGCGTGTACACCCCTAGGGTTCCTTACCCTGTTCCTCCTAAGAAATCTCGCAAGGATTTGGAGGATGCAAAGTGCAAGGAGATGTTGAGAGAATTGACGGTAAAACTACCCCTAGCTGATGTTGTTCAGATGATACCTACTTTGAAGAGATATGTGAAAGGGTTAGTTTCTGGGATAGTGTCAGAGGAAGAGAACGTGATGATGGTTTCAAGAGAGTGCAGTGTTGTGCTGCAAAACAAAGTGCTAAAGAAGAGAGATGATCCAGGGCGATTTGTCTTATCCGTGAGAATTGGTAAAACGATTTTTGCAAACTCCCTCTGTGATCTAGGTTCCAGTGTGAACCTTATGCCATTTCAGTGGCTAAAAGGCTGGGATACACGAAGTTCAAGTCTACACGGATTTCGTTAGTATTCACGGATAGATCCACCAAGCGCCCCATAGGAGTGTTGGAGGATTTACATGTCCAAATAGGAGACACGCTTATACCAGAAGACTTTATGGTTCTGGAACTTGAAGAAGAACCACGTGACCCCCTGATCTTGGGTAGATCATTCTTATGCACAGCTGGTGCGATTATAGATGTGCAAGGGGGAGAGATCGATCTCCAGCTGGGGGATATGATCGCAAGGTTTGAGATGAATAAGCTGCTCAAGAAACCTATGATAGATGGTCAGACTTTTGTGGTTGATGATGGTTCAGAGGTTGCACATGAGGTTACCGATGAAGTTCTCACTCTCGACCCGTTGGAGGTTGCCTTAACAAAGGCAGAGGGTAAGTATGGATTCTTGAATGAGGAAGCTGACGGTTTTACACGCATTTTGGATGCAGGTACACGGTTCCAGCAACTGGTAGCTTACGCCAGCCTAGACGATGAGAACCAATCAGGGGAGGAATCCGCCGAGGGAGCACCTGCTCCAGATTCCGGAGCACATGCTCCGGTAAAGTCAGCGGACGGTCCTTGGAGCGAGTTAAGAGCTCCAAAGGTAGAGCTAAAACCACTTCCAGCCGGGCTAAGGTACGCGTTCCTAGGTCCTAACTCTACATACCCCGTGATAGTGAACTCTGAACTAAACAATGTAGAGACCGTTTTGCTCCTTTGTGAACTTAGGAAGTATAGAAATGCTCTAGGGTATTCACTAGATGACATCCCAGGATTCTCACCAGATCTTTGCATGCATAGGATACATCTAGAAGATGAATCAATGACTTCGGTAGAACATCAGAGGAGGTTGAACCCGAATCTAAAGGATGTTGTTAAGAAAGAGATAATGAAACTTCTAGATGCGGGTGTAATTTATGCTATTTCTGATAGTTCCTGGATTAGTCCAGTTCATGTAGTCCCTAAGAAAGGTGGAATTACAGTGGTTAAGAATGATAAGGATGAGTTGATTCCTACTAGGACAGTTACGGGACATCGCATGTGCATAGACTATAGAAAACTTAATGCTGCGACCCGTAAGGATCATTTTCCTTTGCTGTTTATTGATCAAATGCTTGAGAGATTGGCTAACCATCCTTACTACTGTTTCTTAGATGGCTATTCAGGTTTCTTTCAGATCCCAATCCATCCCGACGATCAAGAGAAGACCACATTCACATGTCCTTACGGCACCTTTGCTTACCGCAGAATGCCGTTTGGCTTGTGCAATGCACCAGCGACCTTCCAACGATGCATGATGTCTATTTTCACTGACCTGATTGAGGATATAATGGAAGTTTTCATGGACGATTTCTCCGTCTATGGGAGCTCCTTTTCCGTTTGTTTGTCTAATTTGTGCAGGGTGTTGCAGCGGTGTGAAGACAAACATCTGGTGCTGAATTGGGAGAAATGCCACTTCATGGTCAGATATGGGATAGTGCTGGGACACAAGATTTCTGAAAAGGGGATTGAGGTTGACAAAGCCAAGGTTGAGGTGATGATGAGTTTACAACCGCCTAATTTGGTAAAAGGGATCCGCAGTTTCCTTGGCCATGCCGGTTTCTACAGACGGTTCATTAAGGATTTCTCCAAGATAGCTAGACCACTTACCCAGCTGTTGTGTAAGGAAGTGAAGTTTGATTTCGATTCTGCTTGCTTGGAAGCATTTCACACGATCAAAGGAGCTTTGGTTAGTGCTCCGATTGTACAACCGCCAGATTGGGACCTTCCCTTTGAGGTCATGACTGATGCGAGTGACTATGTCGTGGGAGCAGTTCTGGGACAGAGAAAAGACAAGAAGCTGCACGTGATATACTATGCCAGCCGCACCTTGGATGAGGCTCAGTGCAAGTACGCTACAACCGAGAAAGAACTTTTAGCGGTTGTGTTTGCTTTTGAGAAGTTCCGATCATACTTTGTTGGTTCCAAAGTGGTTGTTCACACTGATCATGCAACATTGAGGTATCTACTGACCAAGAAGGATGCAAAACCAAGGCTACTCCGTTGGATTTTGTTGCTTCAAGAGTTTGACTTGGAGATTAAAGACAAGAAGGGTATTGAGAACGGAGTTGCAGATCACTTATCAAGAATGAGGATAGAAGAAGAGCTACCCTTGGATGATAGCCTTCCTGAAGAACATGTTTACTCGATCGGCATCTTTGATCCCGCCGAGCACATGCTCCGCCTGGGAGCACATGCTCCGAAAACCCCGTGCAAGGCAATCGATACCAACAAACAGCCGAGTTTTCCCTGGTTTAGAGAGTATGCAAACTACCTAGAAGCAGAGAAAGAACCTACTGAGTTTGTGGGGAACAAGAAGAAGAGGTTCCTAAAAGACATAAGGCGGTATTTTTGGGATGAGCCTTACCTCTATAGGCATTGCTCGGATGGTGTTTTCAGGAGGTGTGTGACTGAGGAGGAGGTTCCTGGAGTCTTGTTTCATTGCCATAGCTCACCCTATGCTGGACACTTTGCTACTTTCAAAACCGTGTCCAAAGCTCTTCAAGCGGGTTATTGGTGGCCTACCATGTTCAGAGATGCGCAGCGGTTCGTGTCTACTTGCGACACATGTCAGAGACAAGGGAACATCAGCAGGAGGAATGAAATGCCTCAGAATTTCATCTTGGAGGTTGAGGTATTTGATGTTTGGGGAATTGACTTCATGGGACCTTTCCCGAACTCATTCGGCAATGAGTACATATTGGTGGCTGTCGATTACGTGTCCAAGTGGGTAGAAGCTTTGGCCAGCCCCAATAATGATGCAAAGACCGTGCTCAAGATGTTCAAGTCGGTTATTTTTCCACGGTTTGGTGTCCCACGGGTAGTCATTAGCGATGGTGGATCGCATTTCATTAACAAGGTCTTTGAGAGTCTTCTCAAGAAGAATGGAGTGAGGCACAAGGTCGCCACCCCCTACCACCCACAAACAAGCGGCCAAGTTGAGATCTCTAACCGGGAGATTAAGAGCATTTTGCAAAAAACAGTGAACACAACAAGGAAGGATTGGGCTCAGAAGCTAGATGAGGCTCTATGGTCTTATAGAACCGCCTACAAAACACCCCTGGGGACTCACCGTTTCACTTGGTGTATGGTAAGGCGTGTCACCTTCCTGTTGAGCTAGAGTACAAGGCTGCTTGGGCAGTGAAAATGCTGAATTTTGACACTAAGAGCGCCCATGAAAGGAGGAAGATGCAACTGCATGAGCTAGAGGAGATTAGGCACCTCGCCTATGAAAACTCAAAACTCTACAAGGAGCGTACCAAAGCCTACCATGACAAGCGGATCCTCACTAGGACCTTTGCTCCTAATGATCAAGTCTTGTTGTTCAACTCTAGGCTGAAACTGTTTCCCGGAAAGCTAAGATCACGATGGTCCGGACCTTTCACCATCAAGGAGATTAGACCATACGGGGTTGTTGTGTTGCTGGACACAAAAGGAGGAGAATTTGTGGTGAATGGACAGACGCTGAAGCCGTATCTTGCTGTCTCTGAGCATGCAAGGGGTGAGACCATCGCCCTAGGCGATCCTCCTACTGCCTAAGGAGCTTTCGAGTCAAGCTAATGACTTAAAACAAGCGCTGGGTGGGAGGCAACCCACCAGGTATATATTGCTGATTTTTCTTTTTCTTTTTAGGATTTGTTTCTTCTCTTTTCGGTTTCAGGAATGTTGGAAGAAGACGCGGAGTACATGCTCGCAGGACGCGAGCAACCCGATGCACATGCTCGGCGAACTGAGAACCAAAGAAAAAGAGAAGAGCGATTGGGCCAGGAGATGGATGGTCGAGACGCAGCAGAAGAACAACAACTTGATGCGGAGGATCCTGACAGCACTATCTCGCGGTTGCTGCCACCACACCACCACCGTCACCGACCCAAGCCCACCAGTGAGACCACCACGTCAGAGGCACCGCCTTGTCCGTTCGGAGAGCGAGAGCCCAGACGATTCTGACGCCTGATCGCGGTTACACACACCATCATTGTCCTATCCGCCTTATTTTCTTTTCATTTTTATTGTTATCTTTATTTTTCTTCTTGTCTCGGTCTCTCTTTGGCTTATTTTCACACCGGAGACGGTGTGAAGTAAGTCCGGGGGAGGGTCACCTATGACATTTGTTTTCTTTATCTTTCTTTTTATTGAGTCAGTTTGTCATGTGAGTCGAACCAAAACTTGTGGGAATTAGGACCGAAATATGTGATGTTTTTAACCATTTGTGAGTTTGACCGTTTTTCCTAGTGACCATTGTTGCAGAACTAAGAGTACAGAGACGAGCTAATACCTCTTCACATTCGGACCCTTCTCCTGGCCAAAAAAGCTTCATCCCATTAAGGTTTCACCGGAAAGACTTAGACTCTACTTTATTGGAACTTAACCGGATTTAAATTCTTCTCGTTTTGGGCATTAGGATAGGGAACGTGTCACATATTCAGGACTTCTTATTCATTTTGCCAATCTTGCTGATCCTGAATAGCTAGCTCATTTTAAGTTAGTACCCACCCCGAGCCTAACCTCCTTTCAAACCACTTGCACTTGTATTTTTGTTTTCTCATTCTGTGCAGCTATGTGCAAAACGGTCGGGGAGAGCAGGACTGACACAATCTCTAACTCGCTCTTGCTGGAGAACCAAAGAGGAAAAAGCCGGACGGACAGAGCACGTGCTCCAACCCAGCGAGCACCTGCTCCGAAATTATATAAATCTGAGTCCGCGAGTTGTTTTGAGCAGAGAGAGAGCCTAGGATACGGTCCGCATGCTCCTGGGGCAATATCAGAAGAAGATCCCCCATCATCCTTCATATGTCTAAAAAAAAAAAAAAAAAAAAAAACGTTTAAGGATGATGGAAAAGGACCAGAGCTAGTGTTACACACCCCCGAGCATGCGTTGTACCCTGAGGAGAAAAGAGAGGCTGAGTTTGAGAAGATAAGAAGAGGAGAGTGATTAGAGGTTGTGGACATCAATGAGTCCACTCTCCCTTACCATTTTGTGCGATATCCTGCACCTCTTTCGAAGTAATGGTAACCCCTAAACACTCTATAGCTCCACCATTAAAACAGCCTTTTATCTATCAAGCCTCGATTTCACTAGCTTAATGCCCTTAATGAGAAGCTCACGCCAATTTAAATTGAATGTAAAGAGTCTTTGTCTGGAAAGTGATCTTTTTCTGGGTTTGATTGCCAATTATGGTTCTGGTTTTGGAGATGTTTGCTGGAGAATTTTATCGGTATAGCTTGTTCTAACACATGTGGTCTGCAGGTCATGGTCTACTCACGGTTTCTGAGATTTTTGCGAGTTCCCACCTTGGCTCTCTTGGCGCTTGGTTTGAGTTTGTTTGAGGACAAACAAAGATCTAAGTCCGGGAGAGTTGATATGTTACAGTTTTGACTCACTTTGACCCCGTTTATTTGACAGTTTTGTAGTTGTTTGAGTCTTTTTCAGGTTATAATAAGAGGCTAGGAAGCTAAAAGCAAGGATTGGAACAGCAGGAGCAATCGGAGCAGAAAGGAGTTGAATTGGAGCAGAAAAGCTGATTTTAGACCCAGGAGCACATGCTCCCGATTTCCGAGCACATGCTCCCAACTCTACGGTTTCATGACGACACGTGGCAAGCATCTAGGCACCGATTCCCTGCCTAATTCCCCTTATTTTGGGCGATCCTTTGTGAGAGAAAGAGGGCTGAGATCGCTTTTTAATAGGGAGATTTGAATTTGGAATCTTTTCTTATTTTTCTCTACTTTTATGCTATTTAACCTAGGGTTTTTAGGAGAGATAGAGAGACCTTTTCTTTTGTTTTTTGAGCGACGCTTTTGTGAGAGGGAGAAGAGCGGCTACCTTGTGAAGCATTCTCTGAACCCTTTTTATTTTTATGTCATTGAATTTCTCATCTTTTGCTATGATTCATTTCTCTATGTCTAAGTAGTTTTCTTTGCTAGATTAGGGGTTTCAAAAGGGGTTTCATGGGTTAGCAACAGAACACAAATAGGGCTTTATATAATCGATTGTCTTCACTATTGTTAGACTTAATGCTTAGGTTGATTTGATCACCCAATCTATGATTCTAGGTTTATCTATTCATCAAAAGTGTAATAGGTTGCTAGAAAAGACATTAGTGGGCAAATTATCCTAGACCTGCGAAAGTTGATGTGTAGGTGATTTGTGAACTTATCATTCCTGTTCTTTAATGCTTGTCTGCGATTCTGGGCTCAAACGACAGTTTAGGGTTTATGGACCGCCGAGCATGTGCTCCGGATGTCTGAGCATGTGCTCCGCGTTTCCGCACAGAATCGATCAGATAGAGTTATTGATACCACGACAGTGGATCAGTTTATATTTATGTTTGAGTTCTAGACTGGTACTTAATCTATGCCCTGAATAGTTGTTTAGTTGCTATCTCTGAAATTCCCGAGAATTACCCCTGATCTAGTGTTTTGCTTATTGCCTTTTATACCGTTTTAATCGCGTTACTGTTACCAACCAAACCCAACTTTGAATTGTCTTAGCTTGAAATTGAACCAATAGAACCATAGAGTAAAACTTGGTCTTCGTGGGTTTCGACCCCTAAGTACTGCTTCTTTGCTGTGCACTTGCAGTAGGAAAATAGGGTTTAAAACTCTGTGTATCAGTTTCCCCTACCCTTAACCAACCCTTCTTTCAAGCCATGTTTATTCTTGAGTGTGTAAGGACTTTTTGGGATTGAGCTTGGTAGAAAGTGTTAGGTTTGAGCTGACAAGAATATTGCCTTGTGTAGTTCTAGTTTGCAATTTTCAAACTAGATAGGACTAGATGGTTTAATTGTTGGGTTTGGGACTTGGTTGTTTTGAAAAAGAAAAGAAAAGAGAAAAGAAAGAGAAAGAAAAGGTTATAGTCTTTAGGAGGGGAATGTGTTTTAGAAAATGTAAACTCTAGTGGAAGAATGGGAAGTATGAGATTGTTAAAGATGGTTCTGGTCAAGGAAAAGAAAGAAAGAAAAGAAGAGTATAGAGAAAAGCTTTTATGTCTTAAGAAGTAAGATGAAAAGGGAACCATAGCAAATAAGAATTAAACCTCCATTCCACTAGTTGATTCAATTAAGAAACCTCTCCTAAGGCTTAGAACAAAAGAGAAAAAGGGTATTTGAGAAGAGAAGAAGATAAGGGTAGAACTAGGATCATTTGGGTTTAGAATGATAGGATCAAACACTTTGGTTACTTTTGGGTAGACAATGTTTTGTTCTTGTATGTGTCCAAATGTTCTTACCTTTAGCATTCTTCTAAAGCTCAATCCATTTTTATGAGAGAACCTTGATATTGATAAGCCCCACTCTAAAGAGAGACCATCATTGTCTCTAAACCTTTATTACCAAGCCAAATGAGTTTAAAGCATTGCATAAGATTGATTCATGTTCTAGCTTAATGAATGTTAAAGGAAATGGTTGATTTGAATGCATGTGGATATCTAAGGCTCAAATCAGTAAAGGTTGTGAAAGGCTTGTCTAAAATCTTTAAGTACAGCTCATTCAACTTGCATCATAGTACTAGTAACTTGGACATTGATTCTAGCTAGTTTGTTAGCAAGATTTAGGAGTTGAGATCCCACTTTCAAACCTCACCTACCTTCTTATGTCTTTCATTTGCTTGAGGGCAAGCAAAGACTAAGTTTGGGGGTGTTGATGTTCATATATTTTACCATGTTTCCCCTTAGCATATTCACATCTTCTGCATGATTTTCTATCTCATTTGTCCATTAAGTGTAACTTTAGAACTATTTATGCATTAGAGTAGATTTGCATTGCATTTGCATAGTTTCTTGCATAAACAAGTGATTTTGGATCCTAAGGAGCATGTAAGTGATGCTGAGGAAGATTGGAGCTGTCAAGAGAAGGAAACAAGGGGTTTGGAGCTGAAGAATCAATGTCCGGAAGTCCACTCGACCACCCACTCGACCAGACACTCGACTGAGTGCAGATAAGGACTCAACCGGATGGGAGAAGCAGAAGAAGAGGCCACTCGACCAGCACTCGACCGAGCACCTGGTCGAGTTGACTGAGCCGCCCACCTATTTTGTCTTTTAGCATTTCTATTGCTTCCCTTCCTTTTCCTATAAAAGGCTTTGTACCCTGCAGCCACAAAAGGGAGAGACTTTTTAGAGTACAATTCTAGACCTAGTATTTACCCTTTTGGGAATTATTCCTTTTTGCTTTTTATTGCTTAGATCTTTTAGCCACTTTCTTGATTATTTTTTAAGAAATATTTGATACTTGTTGGTTCCATAACTTTCAAAGTATTAAGAATTTGAGTTTGATTTCTTCTTCAATATTGTAGATCTCCATCTCATCTTTCTAATCATGCAAGTTTCATTGATTTCTGGGTTTATGACTTTGTTCATCATGTTTTGTGATTGTGAGTAGTAGCTTAGGATCTTGAGGATGGATTATGGTGGATAAAGGTTATGGTTGTTTGGATTGGTCAAGATTGATTGCTTAATATCTCTTCTGGGTTAGATATGCTCTATGCTATTCTTATACTGAGAGGGTAAGGGTAGATCTTAAGCTTCTTAGCATCACACCAATGTCTAAGTTGTTAGATAAGGCTAATACTAGAGATTATCATGAAGCATGCTAAGAGATTAGATGTTTTGTTGATTTTTGACATTAATGATTTGGTTGTTTAATGCCTGCTTTGATATGTAATAGCTAGTGAGAGCTAGGTCTAAGAAGTATCTTGGCTTGATTGTTATTGTCATAAGAATGGATTAACATGTATTAGAAAATCATTGTCTAGAGATAGCTCATTGTTGATTGAGGTTTGTTGGCCAATTTAGATAGCCATAGCTTGAGTCCATCCCATGAATCCATCCTTAAGACCTTTCTTTGTTTATTGATTTCCCTGTTTTAAATCCTGTTAATTGATTGTTGTTTGCTCTGTTTCAATATTTGCTCTGTTTCTGACATTCGCTCATCAACTCGACCATCCACTCGATCGAACATCCGATCGAGTGCTTGCTCGAGCTCATTCCAGAGTTCATGTTTTATGTTCTGCATCTTTCTGTTTCATTCCCTGTCTCATTCTAGTTGCATTTCTTGTTGCATTCATTTAGTTTATGTTTAATCATGTGGCATTACTTGTTTAGCATTAGTATAATTTTTGTTCCTGTTCCTGTTTCATTCTATCACTGCTTTGATCATTCTGTTTACTTTGCATCTAGCATCTTGTTTTAGTAGCTTAACATTTTGCATTTCATTATCATCATTAGGTTGTTAGTGACAAACATCATTTATATTTGGCTTGACTTAGATGAGTATTCACATCCTGATTGCTTGCATCACACTCATTATGGTTTGACATCCTTTATGCTATAACTACATAAGGGTAATTGAAACACCTTGCATCCATCTCTATATTCATCATCATATCATATCATCCATCATCATCACACAAGAAAGCAAGTTTCACTATCCTAGCAGGTTCAATTAACATTATGTAGTTGTAGTACTTAAGGTGTCAATCCAAATATGATGATGTTAGTCACTTGATATATCATGGTTTTTATGGTTTTTATGGTTTTTAACCATGATATAAGTGTGCTTTTTGAGTCTTTAGAGTTGTCTTCTAGATTTTTTTTGACTTTTTATAGGATTAGGTACTCATTGGCACGGATGGAACATAATGGAGCTAAATAGGAAGATTTGGAGCATAATCAAGCATTGAGGCTATGCTACGAAGTTGAGAGACGAATTCAGAAGTCTGCATCGATCGATGCAACTGATGGCATCAATTGACACAGAGCCACAAGCCGATTCGGAAGTTTTCTCACAAGTTTTGAAGATTTACAAAACTGCCTCAAAGTTTTCCATATTTGCATCATTAGTCCTTGGACGTGTTTTAGGAATATATATAGGATTTTTATGGTCATTGTTTAGACCTAAGTTTTATTTTTCCCTGCAACTTTTAGAGAGAACCCTGAGAGATTTTTAGAGAGTTTTTGGAGAGAAGAATCAAGACTCCTTTAGAGAAGATTCAGAACTTCTTTTCTTCTTCCTTTAATCTCTTAATGCTATCTATTTTATTCATGATTTGTGTTTTTACAATTATGTCTGAGTAGATCTTCTTGTTAGGTTTAGGGTTTCTCATTAGGAATTTCATGGATTGTTAGATTGATTAATTGTTTGGATTCATTATTTTTCTTGTTCTTCACAATAGGTTGTTCTTAATGCTAGATCTTTGATTAGTCATCTGGATTTAGATCTTAGGATTATTGATTAATATGTGAAATATAATTGATTTTCCTGACAAGAACCTTTGGTGAGCAAAATTACTTTTTGCAAAGAGATTTGAATTAGTAATTTTGTGAACTTATCTAAACTTGATTTTATTGCTGATTTTTAACCTAGAATTTTACAAAGAGATTTAGATTTTATGGTTTTAATTTTAGATAATATTTGCATTGAGAACTGATTTATTTTACAATTGTGTTTAGAGTTCAAGAACGGTGCTTAATAGTTGAATCCTGCTTGCTTAATTAATTGATCTGATTTCCATGATTTCCTGAGAATTTCTCTAGGCCTAACGTTTCATCCATCTGAATTTTACAACTCTTTTATTTTCTGTTTAATCTTGCAATTTAATTACAATATTTTTGTTTAACATAATTAAAATATTATTAAATCTACTGTGTGAATCTAGAGTCTTTGTGGATTCAATCCCTAAATACTACAATTGATCTCTTAATTTGAGAGAGTATCTCTAGGGTAAATTTGAGCATATCAAATTTTTCAAGATGCAATCAAGATATCACAAGTCAAGCTAATTCAAAGAGAGTGTTTATGTCTAACAATCCTAGAATGATCAAAATGCAAAACGGAAATAAACTAGAGAAGTCTGAAACGAACATGCATGACAAGAAGCGAACATGAATAAGTAAAAGCAAAAACAAGTCTAAGAATGAATTGAACAACAAGAACAAAAACGGTCTCAGGAAGGCAATAACAATCAGAAAGATAGAAGTCCTAAAGATGGGAGTAATTTCTGTCGGCGGAGTCTCCTAGTCTACAAAGTGTTTAACATGCCACAAGCAAACTATCCATAGACAATGAACATCACAACTTAGCTAATCCAATCTCTTGACAGAAGCTACTCAGACTCAAACACTTCCAAACCTAGCTCTCGCTAGAGAAAAATGATCAAGCAGGCATGAAAAAATCATTCACGTCAACAAACGCCCTAGACAACTAATCTCTTAGGCTAGGAATGTAAGTCTTTGGCACTAGTTGGTCAGACATTTCATCAAACACCTTTTGGGTGTGGAAATGTCTAAGGCCTAGTTCCAATTGATCAGAGAGAAACTAGTATTTCTAACTAGTCCAGAAGATAATCCTACGAATCTAATCTTAAACACCCTATATACTAAGATTCTCCACCTAATCTATCTCATCCTCAAGAACTCTAACACTACTCATATCCAGAAATCATCATCACCAAAGATACAAACCCAGAAAACATTAAATCAAGCTTAATCAGATAGATAAAAATGAGATGAACAACTTTGTAGAAGAAACCAAATGCAAAAACTAAATAAATTCAAAGATATATGGATTACAAAATCAGAAAACGTTTGAGGTGGCTACAGATAAACCTTAAGGTAAAAAACGATATATCTTGGGTAAAGACAAGGGCTGTTATTGGAGATGTGATTTCTAAATCCATATAGAATTGTAAATAATGGAAATCAAAACATATGGATTCTGAAATAACATGTTTTATCCTTGAATTTGAATCCTTATATTTTACACTTTCAAATCCATTCAAATCTATTTAAAACATAATGTGAATTTTGAAATCCAAAAACAAATCATTAAATGAATAACATGGGATTTTAACAAGTATTTGTAAATCATATAACTAATAACACATAAATTTGATAAGTATTTTAAAATAAATGATTGAATAACACATGATTTTTGTTTGTATTTCCAAATCCATTAAACTCATAGAACCAATAACCCCACCTTAAAAGAGTATTTATAGCAAAACATGGAAAGCCCTAAAACATAAAACGACAAGATAGAGAGGAGGTTTGGGAATCTTCTGAAGCGTGCGAGACGGGTCGTTCTAGTCGCATGTCTGGCGTGGTCGGTCGAGTCGAATGTCATCTCTTCTAGGTATGGTGGGTCGAGTGGGATGACATCCATTCCGGGCGTGATGAGTCGAGTGGGATGACATCCATTCCAGGCGTGATGGGTCAAGTGTGGATGCCGTCTCTCCTGGGAGCGTCGGTCGAGTCGCATGACGTGAATCCTGGGAGCGTTGGTCGAGTCGCATGTCTTGAATCCTGGAGTCGCATGTCTGGAGTCACATGATGTGAGTCCTGGGAGTAGTGCTAAGGCTTCATTCGGCTCCAACAGTCTGGACATCTTCTAAATACCTGAAATACTCCAAAATGCACAATACAATGCATAATTTATGCAGAACTACCTAAGTATGCATTCTATGCAAAAGAGACTAACAATGATGCAAAATAATAAGTAATCCTAGTTAAATGCATGATAAATATATGCTAAAAAGAAAGAAAATATAAATATATCAAATAACATTGGATTTGAGAAGTGATTTAAAAATCCTAAGTTGAATAACAAGTGATTTGTTTTTTAAATCACAGATCCTCCAAAATCCTAGTTTGAATACAGCCCTTAGAAATATAAGATATTTTGCTTAATAGTACAAATTAATGGAAAGTCTTGATATCGACGAGTTTTCTTTCTGACCGACCACATTAAGTTAGTCAATAATACAAATCTTGCTTAGCCCACTTATTAATAACCCATTGGAAAACACAAAATCCTAAAGAAAGGAGCAACTCAAGAGTCAAGAGATCGAAAGCCAAGAGTGACAAAGTTTATTTTACACCACACACTCATTATATGTATAAATACACAAAACCCCAAAGAACTTCTTCAACTTTCTCTCCTCAACTTTTTGAGTATTCCACACATACAAAAGCAAACACACACACTTGACTTTTCTCATATTTCGACAGCTCGTGAATTAGGACAAAGACATGGAGCCTATGCCTTCTCGGAGGATAATGACCAGAGGCATGTTGCTGCTAATAGTAACGATGGCATGGCTCGTAGCCGGAGACGCCGACGCAGGAGGCAAGAAGCAAGAGGAGCGACTGTTCAATCTCGAGAAGCTAGAGATGTTCGTTGACAACCTTCCCCATATACCCACTCTTCATGGCTTCCACTCCGTAAATGGCGTTCTCAAACCCAAATCTCTTCACATCGGCATGTTCTTCAAGAAATGGGTATTTCTTTCTTAACTTATTCCTCATTTCGATTCTTTCTTTCTTTCTCATTGTTTCCTTATTTGGTTTCTTGAAGCTCATTTTTTTGGTATGATTAAATTAAATTTACAGCCTGTAGTCGTTTCTCATTTGGATTCATTCCTTTTTCTCGGTTATTTCTTTCCTTCTTTGCTATGTTTTATTTTTTTGCTAGAGTCCTTTACTATGTTTTCTTGAAGATATTTTTGGTATGTTAGAAATTTTTTATTTACAGTCGATCGTGAAGACACATCATCTTCCTTTTATGTCCAGAAGCTATAAATGGCCAAAATATTTAGATAGAGATGCATATATCCACCATTTAGTGATATACACCTGTATTACATGCAGAAAAAAATATATTTGTTGGCCAAATAAATAGACTAAATTAATGTTAAACCTGATTAGTGAAGCTAATCGCTTTTTTACTTGGCTACGGCTCTTTAGGTTGTAAAGTGATTAGAATAGGTTCTCCTTGTGTTCACACTCTTGTCCCCTCAATTATTTGTCGTCTTGAGAGAAAAAAAGTAACAATAGTAGAAGTGTAGAACCGACGAATCAATGCTCATTCTTTTGTGACTCGTCGTCTTGTCCTCGAGAATATACTTTGCCCTTCACCAGATGGATATTGATTATCTTGTATCTAAACTCATTAATGACTGAAAATTAATGTATTAAATATTGGAAATCGTATAAATTAGTGAAACTAGTCGCTGTTTAGTTGGCTACGGCTCTTTGTTGGTAAAGTGAATTAGAATAGATAAAAAAAAAAAAATTAGAATAGATTCACCTTGTGTATTTCACTCTTGTTTGTCCTATCACTTATTTGTCCTCTTGAGAAAAGTATCTTATGTTTTAGTACTGACGAATCAGTGCTGTGTCTTTTACCACTAGTCAAATTTAATACTATTGTTTGTTAGCTCTTTAAGTTTTGTTTATCGATACATTATACTTTTAAAAAAATTATAAAATCTAATGATTATTTGATAGAAAGTTATTACCCACTAAGTATATAATTATGAGTGCTTTTCTACCTTTGGCCTAGCTAATTGTGCTCTGCTTCTTTAAACTATTTAACTAATCGAATGATTTGAATGTTTGAAAATTCTCAACCACTTTCACATCCACTGATATGATTTAAACTTATTGTGAAGTGCAGAAGTTCCACAGAGACTTGCCTGCCACGCCAGTGTTCGCATATGGTACATCGAAGCGTAAGGCAACAGTTCCCGGACCTACAATAGAAGCTGTTTATGGCATAGACACCTACGTGACGTGGCGAAATCACCTTCCTTCAAAGCATATCCTCCCTTGGGATCCAACAATCTCCCCGGCAATCCCTAAACACGGCGGCATTCCCACGGTGGTTCACTTGCATGGAGGCATACACGAACCAACCAGTGACGGTAACGCTGATTCATGGTTCACCGCTGGTTTCAAAGAGACAGGATCCAAATGGACCAAAAAGAATACGCATTACGTCAACAAGCAACAACCTGGAAACATGTGGTACCATGACCACGCTGCTGGTTTGACTAGAGTCAACCTTCTCGCCGGTTTGTTAGGTGCTTACATTCTCCGCCATAGATCCGTTGAGTCGCCGCTTCGGTTACCCACTGGCCGAGAATTCGATCGTCCTTTGGTCATATTTGACCGAGAATTCCGTAGAGATGGCTCCATTTACATGAACGCCACCGGGAACAACCCCTCCATTCATCCTCAATGGCAGCCAGAGTATTTCGGCGATGCCATCATCGTGAACGGAAAAGCTTGGCCGCGGTTAACCGTACGCCGTAGAAAATATAGATTCAGAATCATAAACGCAAGCAACGCAAGGTTCTTCCGTTTCTTCTTCTCCAACGGTCTTGAGTTTATCGTCGTCGGTTCAGATTCAGCATATCTATCGAAACCGGTACGGGCCAAATCGGTTCTCCTCGCTCCATCGGAGATCATTGATGTTGTTGTTGACTTTTCGAAATCAAAGTCAAAAACAGCAATCCTAGCTAACAATGCACCTTATCCTTACCCCTCCGGAGATCCAGTCACGGAAGAGAACAGCAAAGTCATGAAGTTTAAAATCAAGAACAAATCTGAAGTTGATACATCGACCATTCCGAAGAAGCTAATCGAATACCCTCCTGCTCACATATCAACCTCCGCACGTACACGTTACATCGCCATGTTCGAGTATGTATCAAGCGCTGACGAGCCAACGCATCTATACATCAACGGTTTGCCTTACAGTGCTCCCATAACAGAAACTCCTAAAATCGGCACCAGCGAGGTATATATATTTTAATATATGTCACACAATTTTATAACGGTCTGATTCATATATTTGATATTTTTATAATCATGTAATGAAGGTGTGGGAAGTGATCAATTTAACTGAGGATAACCATCCGTTGCACATTCACTTGGGATTGTTCAAAGTGTTGGAGCAAAAGGCTTTGGTGAAGACGGAGGAGTTCACGGACTGCATGACCAAGAGGAACGACGCCGTCAAGTGCAATATCAACAAATACGCAGTTGGGAACAAAACCGCGGTGACGGCGCACGAGCGGGGATGGAAGAACGTATTCAAGATGATGCCGGGACATGTAACGAAGATCCTCGTTAGATTTTCTTACATTCACTCCAATGATTCTTACTCCTTCGACGCTACTCAAAAGCCAGGCTATGTCTACCATTGTCACGTAAGCTATGTCTACCATTGTCATTTTTTGAGCTTTTTCTTTTAGAACTAACTATACAATTTATTGAATTGCAGATATTGGATCACGAAGACAATATGATGATGAGGCCCTTTGCGATGGTCAAGTGAGAACAAGAGTATCTCTCAAGAAAATGCTAAATGGTTCCATACTTCAAAAGAATACGATTTAGAATTACGAATGCGATCATGTCTAGAATACAAAGGAAATTGAGACTACATAAATATCGAAAAAAAACTTATTAATATATTTTTTTCTACAGTTGATGGTTAGTCTATTCTGGCCTAACATTTACAGGATTTAACGGGCCCAATAACAAAGAAAAATTGCTTCTTATTTGATGTTTGATTTGTGGTGGTAGGTGGTAAGTGTAAGAGAGGGAAGAGAGGTGAGTGAAATGGAAAAAAAAAAATCAAAAGTCCTACCCACCAGTCAAATTCCTAATTGAATGCTTATGTTTCTCCCTTATCTGTTTCTGAACTACACTCTTCAATCCGTCTCCTTCTTTTAATTTTATGGTTTCCTGTTATAATTTTCTCTTAATTTGTTTTATTTCTATATCATTTGGAAACTTCTCATCTTTATCAAATAATACATCCAATTGATTTTAAGCCACTCCCTAAATATCTTATTTGTCTTATTCTTGCTTGATAACATATTTTTTTTTAGTGAATCTTTTATTGATAGTTTGATACCATCCACACACAAATATATATTTGTTATTTTTTAAAAAAGATCCATACATATAT
The DNA here is from genome assembly GCF_030686135.1 of Camelina sativa. Lineage (NCBI taxonomy): Eukaryota > Viridiplantae > Streptophyta > Magnoliopsida > Brassicales > Brassicaceae > Camelina > Camelina sativa. The sequence continues at coordinate 23,259,164 of NC_141886.1, read as the reverse complement.
TTTAACGAAAATGTGGATAAGAGAGAGATTTGGATTGCGACGTATATCCACATTTTAAACACTACTACTACCTTAGTAATAATATCTACTGGAAATGAACAAATATGGGACCAATTTTTATTTGTTTGATCCTCTAAAATGTAGGACCAGTTGACAAGGTTGATGTGTTCTTCTTGTTCTTCCTCGTTCATTAATATTTTGATTATAGCATGCACGCTTCTCTCAACCCACCAGTCCAAGTCAACCTTCTATCCTCTGTCATCCATTCCCTAATTATATATATGTTTATCAGTTGCTTCTCGCAAACAACCTCACAATCAATCAACAGTTCAGAAAACACAACTCAAGTACCAATCTAGCTCACTTTGAATAAGGACATGAACAAAATCCCCCTCCGCGCTCCCTCTTCCCCTTCAGGTAACTATTTTCTTTTGAAACAGTAATAATTGTGTGTTTTTACTATTCATAGATCACATATACATGAGGGAGTTTAAGTTTGTGAAATTTGATCCCTATTCGCTTTTTTTTTAAGGAATGCAACACCGTGGTAAGAGATTTCGATTGAGAGGGAGAAACTACGTGAGGCCAGAAGTAAAACAAAGCAACAACTTCTCAAAAGATGAAGACGACCTCATCCTCAAGCTTCATGCACTTCTTGGCAATAGGTTCTTTTATTCATTCCTCATCTTCATTAGTTTAGTATTAATTGAATGTAATGTGAATGTGTGACAGTTAAAATTTGTTGGTACTTTGTTTTTCAGATGGGCATTGATAGCGGGAAGATTGCCTGGACGAACCGACAACGAAGTTAGGATCCATTGGGAAACTTACTTAAGGAGGAAACTCATCAAAATGGGAATCGACCCAACCAATCATCGTCTCCACCATCACACAAGCTACATTTCCAGACGTTACGTCAAGTCCTCGCATAAGGAACATGAAACCAAGATCATCAGTGATCAGTCTTCTTCGGTATCCGAATCATGTGGTATAACATTTTTACCCATTTCATGTACCAATTGCTCGGAGGATAGTAATAGTACCGGACAAAGTCGTTTGCCTGACCTCAACATCGGTCTCATCCCGACCCCGACTTCTTTACCAGGTCGTTGTCTTCAGGACTCTAGCGAATCCTCTAAAAATGGTTCAACAGGTCAAGAAACGCTTCTTCTATTCCAGTAAAGTTGATATATTTCTTTGTAGCCATCTTTCTATATAATGTTATAATATTCACTAGAGAGATATGTTAGTCCTGATATGGACCGGTTGTTCGTTGAACAACTATTCTATTAAATTTCTGGTTTCGTTTTCAATGAAGTGAAATGATTACTAGTACCTAGTAGTAAACCGTTGATAACCGACCGACGATAACTGAATTGGATCAATCAAGCTGCAAGAAATTAGCTAATGGAGCTATGAATATGCGGTGCACATTGACGGGAAGCATTAGTTAACTCTCTTAAAATGGACAAGTTTGTTCATCTCCTACCAAACTACACTTTACTCTTTACGCAAAAGCAATCTAAAACACTCTTTTTGCAAAATGGAATCTATATATCAATATGAAAATTACTTACGAAAGATATAAAGGAAGCAAATTAATATACTTACAAAACGAAAAGAAAACATATCAACTTAAGGTTGTCTTAAGCATGGAGACTATAAAGTCAAATATTAGCTCATCAGCTAGTATAAATTAAACACCATGAAAACGAATTAATGCTACATTCTATTTGAGATTTACTCTGGTGCAGTTTGAGAAAACTTTTTTTTTTATATATAGAGAATTTGAGTTAATATTAATGTTACAAAAGAATGAAAATTCCTTTGACCAAAAAAAAAATGAATGAGAAATTCATGTAGATAAAGATGTCTTTAATCATATAGTGTACTGACATAAAAAGATAGGAACAAAGAGCAGCATACATTAGAATACAAATTGTAATGTTATTGTGTTTATATCAGTTAGAGAATTGAATTTTGTTTAAACAATTTGCACATGGTGCGTGAAAAAAAAAGGAAGTAAATTACCTTTATGTACAAACCGCTATAACATCATTTAGTATTAAACAGAACTGTATGACCAAAGAAAATGAATGTGTGGCAAGTAGAAAGAAGATTGTTTGCTGAGAAAATGGACCACTATTTATCATAAAGAACCATTAAAAGTTGTTTCTACTATTTCAGATCTACAACCATCAATGAAGTGGATTCCACTACTGCATGCATAAACTCTGATCTCACACCTTCACTTACATATCTATTATATTCACTTCAGTATTGTGTGGCAGTTTATATTGTTATTGATGAATTAATGTCAGGATTCTAATGAGGTCAGTGGAGAGTTGTGTGTGGATGTTGAAAGCAACATTCACATGCCGTATTATAAACTTCAATGTAGACATCTTATTTCTGCATATGACCAAAAAATTTACGAAATCAGCCCAGTCAAACCTTCCAAATACGTCTATGAAATAATGTTGTCTATTTTTTCAAGTTGTTAATGGTTACTAGATTCTGACCCGGACGTACCCGTGTGGGGTTGATTTTAAAAAATAAGTCTAAATTGTGCGGAAAACTAAGTCTAAACCATGTCTCGATAGCCATTCCTCTAACATATATAATATTTTCTTTCTCCGTAAAAAGCCGTCCCTCTAAACCCAAATAGTAAACACCTCCAGTTGCTCAATAAATCATTTTATCTCATTTATTAAATATATTTCAAGCTAAAATTAATGATGCAGGAGACGGTTAACTAGTTCTTTCTAGATATTTTCCTATTTTAGTGTTTTCCTTTTCTAATTAGGATTCTAGTAATTTTCCTATTTTATGCAGTAGGCTTTCTCTATAAATAGAGAGCTAGGTCTTATGTTTTGGACGACTATTATTCATTCTTATCAATCAAAAGTCTTGAGTTTTCGAGCTTTACCTTTCTGGTAGATTCCAGAGCATATTTCTTCAAGTTTGTCGCTTCCAAACTTGATTCTTTAATTATAGAACCAACGCTTGTTGTTCTAGTGCATTTCGACTGCGTCAAGTGGTATCAGAGCAGGCTTTTTCCTTCTCTTTTCGAAGCTTGATCAGCTATGGGTGATCGACCGTTAACCAAAGCCGACATGGAGGGTTTAAGAGGTGAACTCGCCAATTTCAACGCTCAGATGGCGGATCTGTTGACAGCGCTTAACAATCAGTTTGCGGCTTTACCCCAGCAGATTGCTAACGCGATACAGGGAGGAGGAGATCAAAGGGGACCAAATCCAAATCAACAAGGAGGAAACAATCCGGCTGTTGTGGTACCAGTTCGGGCCCAACAAGGTGGAAATAATCAACGACCCGGTGGAAACAATCGACAACAAGGCAGGCACAATCATGTGGTTGTTGACAATTCTAGCTCGGAGGAGGACTCTGAAGAAGAAATTGTGGAAGAAGAAGTTGAGCAAAGAAATCGTCAAGGAAATCATGACTATCGAGTCAAAGCTGATATTCCATCGTTCAACGGAACTATGGGAGTTGAGGAGTTCTTGGATTGGAAGATCGACGTTGATAGATTTTTCGAGGTCATGGAGGTTCCTGAGAATAAGCAAGTTAAGATGGTGGCGATTAGATTGAAAAAAACTGCTGCCGTGTGGTGGGATAAACTTGTTGTTCAAAGGCAAAGACAAAGGAAAGGACCAGTCAAGACATGGAGGCGAATGAAACAGCTCATGATGGAAAAGTTCTTACCTGAGGACTATGAACAGATTCTCTATAAGATTTATATTGAATGTGTTCAAGGAAAGAGGACCGTGACAGAATATACAGCAGAGTTCTTGCGATTCTCAGAGCGCAATGATTTAGAAGAGACCGAAAATCAGAAAGTTGCAAGATACATTAGTGGGCTGAAGAGTTCTATACAGGAGAGGATAGGTTTGCAAACTGTATGGACTATGCAAGAGGCTTCTAGTCTAGCTTTGAAAGCTGAGTTAATGGAAAAATCTCCTCGTACTTTTACTTCATTCAGAAGATACCCGCCCCAGAATAATTCTGAATTATCTGGAGATAAAGAGAAGAGTGCAATGGCAAAGGATACTAGCCTTGGGAACAAAGGAGCTGGAAGTTCTAACACTGGTTCTAATAATGCTCATCAAAGCAAAGCACCGATCCAGAAGCAAGGTAATAATTATGCAAGGCCATCCATCGATAAGTGTTTCCGTTGCCAAGGACAAGGTCATAAATCGAATGTTTGTCCCAGTCGAAGAACGGTTGCATTCTTAGAAGAAGAAGAAGAGGACGATTTTGCGGAGAATGATGAGTATGAGGGAGTTGAATTTGCAGAAGAGGAATCTGAGGACAGAATCAACATTGTTTTACAGCGACTGTTGCTATCATCCAAAGAAGAAGGACAACGCAAGAATCTGTTTAAAACGCATTGTTCTATTCAGAACAAGGTGTGCAATGTGATCGTTGACAATGGGTGTTCCGAGAATTTAGTTTCTCAAAAGCTGGTGGATTATTTGAAAATGCCCATGACTCGTCATGAGAAACCATATGGTCTCGGATGGGTGAAGAAAGGATCTAAAGTAGGGGTTAGCGAAACTTGCAAAATTCCTTTATCAATTGGTAAGCATTACAAAGAAGAGATAATCTGTGATGTTTTGGATATGGATGTTTGTCATATTCTCCTTGGGCGACCATGACAGTTTGATAACGACATTACGTACCGAGGACGTGACAATGTGATTATGTTTACATGGGGGACTCATAAAATTGCAATGGCTCCTGTTAAGGATTTTGGTAGTGTCACAAAGGAGAAGAAGTCAAGCTTCCTCATCATGTCATATGATGATAAAGAACTTGACAAGTCGGTTAAGGAATCAAAGTGTTTTTATCCAATTGTGATCAAAGGGGTGATGAGTGCCGTGACGGAGGAGACAACAACTCCACGTGAGGTGTTAGAAATTTTGGAAGATTACAAGGAGTTAGTTGCGGAAGAGCTGCCTAACGACCTGCCTCCTATGCGTGATATTCAGCATCACATTGACTTGATTCCAGGTTCTAGCCTACCTAATCTTCCCCACTATCGACTTAGTCCTAAGGAGAACGAAATTGTAAGGGACCAGATTGAAGATTTGCTGAGGAAAGGGTTAATCCGCGAGAGCATGAGCCCTTGTGCTGTACCGGTTCTTCTCGTTCCAAAGAAGGGTAATCAGTGGCGAATGTGTGTTGATTCTAGAGCCATTAACAAGATAACAATCAAGTACCGGTTTCCTATCCCTAGATTAGAAGATATGCTTGATGAGCTAAACGGAGCGAAGTTATTTTTGAAAATCGATCTACGAAGTGGATACCACCAAATTCGCATCAGGCCTGGCGACGAATGGAAAACTGCATTTAAGAGCAAAGACGGATTGTATGAATGGTTGGTGATGCCTTTTGGATTATCAAATGCTCCTAGCACTTTCATGAGGATGATGAATCAGATTCTTCGTCCTTTCATTGGATCTTTTGTAGTAGTTTACTTCGATGATATTTTGATCTATAGCAGAACCAGGGACGACCATTTGGGGCATTTAAAGCAGGTTTTGCAAGTTCTCCAAGAAAATCAGTTGTACGTGAACCTAAAGAAGTGTACATTCTGCACAAACAAGCTGTTATTTCTGGGGTTTGTCGTTGGTGAGGATGGGATTCAGGTGGACGAAGCCAAAGTGAGTGCAATCCAAGATTGGCCTGTTCCTAAATCCGTAACTGAAGTACGTAGTTTTCATGGTCTTGCTACCTTCTATAGAAGGTTTGTGAGAGACTTCAGTACCATTACTGCGCCTATTACAGAGTGTTTGAAGAAGGGAAAGTTTCAATGGGGTCCGGAACAAGACGAGAGCTTTGCATTGATTAAGGAGAAGCTTTGTACTGCTCCAGTATTAGCATTACCGGATTTTGATAAAGTGTTTCAAGTGGAGTGTGACGCAAGTGGCGTGGGAATAGGGGTTGTCCTGTCACAAGAGAAGCGACATGTCGCTTTCTTTAGTGAAAAGCTAAGTGAAGCACGCCAGAAGTGGAGTACTTATGATCAGGAGTTCTATGCTGTGTTTCGAGCCTTGAAACAATGGGAGCACTATCTGGTTCAGCGTGAGTTTATACTTTTCACGGACCATCAAGCTCTCAAATTTCTTCACAGCCAAAAGGTGATCAATAAGATGCATGCTCGATGGGTTAGTTTTCTGCAAAAATTCCCTTTTATTATTCAGCACAAGTCTGGAACACTTAATAGGGTAGCAGATGCTTTGAGTAGAAGGGCTTCCTTATTAACTACCTTAACACATGAGATTGTGGGTTTTGAGTTCTTAAAAGATTTGTATGGACAAGATGAAGAATTCAAAGAATTGTGGGTCAAGTGTTGTAAGAAGCACCCTTCGGCTGATTTCCATGAACGTGACGGCTATCTTTTTAAAGGAGATAGGCTTTGCATTCCTTGTTCTTCTCTGCGCGAGAAGTTGATACGAGATTTACATGGCGGTGGTCTTAGTGGTCATTTGGGACGTGATAAGACAATCGCAAGTTTAGAGGAAAGGTATTATTGGCCGCATCTTCGGAAGGACGCTGGAGCTATTGTTCGGAGGTGTTATATATGTCAGGTTTCTAAAGGTCAATCTCAGAATACGGGCCTTTACATGCCATTACCCGTTCCTGATGATATCTGGCAAGACCTGTCTATGGATTTTGTGTTGGGATTACCACGGACTCAACGAGGTGTGGATTCTGTGTTTGTTGTTGTTGACAGGTTCTCCAAAATGACACACTTCATTGCTTGTAGGAAGACCGCAGATGCAATCAACATAGCCAAATTGTTCTTTCGAGAAATTGTGCGTCTCCATGGAGTTCCTAAATCAATAGTTTCAGACAGAGATACCAAGTTTCTCAGCCATTTCTGGATTACGTTATGGAGGCTGTTTGGAACAAGTTTGAAACGAAGCTCTACGGCTCATCCGCAGAGTGATGGACAAACCGAGGTGACAAACCGGACGTTGGGCAATATGATACGAAGTGTTTGTGGTGATAAACCAAAACAGTGGGATCTCGCTTTGCCACAGGTGGAATTCGCATACAACATGGCCGTGCATTCAGCTACAGGAAAATCACCATTTTCCTTGGTGTATACCTCTGTCCCGAAGCATGTAGTCGATTTAGTTCCATTACCGAAGGCTCCTGGAGTTAGTGCGTCAGCTGAGGCAATGGCTAAAGACATTTTGGACACTAAAGAAGCAGTTCGAGCAAGCTTGGAAGCAACTGGGCAAAAGAATAAGAAAGCAGCAGATAAACGTCGCAGGCTCAAAGTTTTCAAGGAAGGAGATGAAGTAATGGTATTTCTCAGAAAAGAAAGGTTTCCAGTTGGTACTTATCGCAAGCTTCAGCCTCGCAAGTGTGGTCCGTTCAAGATATTGAAGACACTCAATGACAATGCTTATGTAGTGGATCTTCCCAACGACATGAACATCTCTCATACGTTCAATGTAGCTGACATTTATGAGTATCATGCCGATTGTGTTCTTTATCCAGATGAGAACCCGGGGTCGAGTTCTTTGGAGGTGGAGGAGACTGATGCAGGAGACGGTTAACTAGTTCTTTCTAGATATTTTCCTATTTTAGTGTTTTCCTTTTCTAATTAGGATTCTAGTAATTTTCCTATTTTATGCAGTAGGCTTTCTCTATAAATAGAGAGCTAGGTCTTATGTTTTGGACGACTATTATTCATTCTTATCAATCAAAAGTCTTGAGTTTTCGAGCTTTATCTTTCTGGTGGATTCCAGAGCATATTTCTTCAAGTTTGTCGCTTGCAAACTTGATTCTTTAATTATAGAACCAACGCTTGTTGTTCTAGTGCATTCCGACTGCGTCAATTAATTAATTCTAATAATAAATAGTTTTACCATAAATACAATATGGTTTCAGAAAATTTAAATTTTGATAATTATGTCATATCTATTACAAATTATTATAAGATTTTAATACTATATAATATATATATATATATATATATATATATATATATATATATATCTGGAAAATACATAAGATATAGTTTGATGTTTTGTTTATTTTGAAAAACTCATAAACAACTTGAAAATCCGCAGGATTCACCAAAAAAATACATATATTTAGTTATCCAAATTTTCAAATCTTGTCTCGTTACCCAAAATTTTCATCTGGTATTCGATCAAAAATAGTTTAGAAAATGTATTTTATTTTATGAATTACCGTTCACGTCTCATATCTGTTAGTTGAAATAAATAGCTCTACGAAATTTTTTGAATATATATTACTATCTCGTCCCTCTTGTATTTTCTAAAACTTTTAAAATTATTATAATTCATATGGATCAAATGCAATTAATCTACTGTGGCAATGTGTGTTATCAAATGGATTATATAGGTTGGTATTTCTTTGGCTTCATCGATTTCTAAATATTATTATGTTTCTGTTGTACTTTTAACTTGAGACATTCATAAAGTAAAACGAATTATTTCCAAATTTCTGTCTTGTTTCTATTCTCCATTTTTTATCTCTAATAACTGTGTCCGAACCTTGACAAAAGATGATAAGTATGCATGTTTGCTGAAAACAAATCACATGAGAAGTAAATTCTTTCTAAATTCTTCACAATTTAAAAACATTTAATGATAGTTTTCTGAAGATGTTTGGAACCATTTTTTGAACACAATATCTTAACCTTATAGTGTGAAGAGCATATATACACTTGTAACTTTTACTTAGAAGGTTATGACCACTTTTGACAAAAAAAAAAAGGTTATGAACATTATTAAAATATCCACCAGAAAGTAGCTTATATTATATTCTGTAAACGGTGTATTAACATGAAATAAGAAGACAGTTCTGACTTCTCCTCATACACAACTTATATAAACATAAGTTTTATATTAAAAAAAATAGAACCAAGCATTAAAAAACATAAGAGGAACCGTAGATGAGTTAAAAAAAATTATTTCTAACACCATACATTTACACTACATTTGCATTTGGAGTTAAGAATGGAGTATGATGTTTTGATGATAAATTCTCTCAATTTGGCCAATATTCACAATCTGGATATAGATAAAAATATCGGATTAGAAAGTATTTGAAAAGAAAATAGATACAAATTAAGTGAAAAACATCTATGAAATTTTTATACTTGTTTGTGTATGGATCAATAAATCGACTTGTGATCAAGTATTGACCCTGAAATAAAAACAATAAGAATACCCCTAAGAAGTTAGTAGAAATTGGTAATATACATCTGAGAAAGAAAATTAATTGATTTACTTTTAAATTTTTCTTGATTGGTTGTGAGATGTATGCTTAGCATTTACAGGAAATAAATTGTAGACAAAATTAGGCTTACATCCATTATACCAATTATAATTTTGTGTAAAAGTGAAGTTACCACTCTTTGATCACAACATGTACTTTCATGTTTAACCAGCAACTTCATCTCTTAACCTATATACATAAAAAGTTGAGAATGCCATTGAAATATCTTCTGAAAAGTTGAGATCACTATTATACAATTTAAATGACAAAGTTTTAACTTCTCACCTAAAATTAGAAGACAACACCATAGGCTTCTCCAAATATACTTTAAAACCCTACATAAACACATTATAAATATTAGCTTATTTCTTTAAATTATAACTCAGAATAAATATAATAATCATAAACTAAAAAAGTGAATAAACAGAACATCTAAACATATAACAATCTAAAAACAAAACAAAGAACAAATAAATTTTGACCACACAAAATAAGGTTTTCACAAAGAACCTCTCTGTTTTTGGTGATGGACTTTTTTCGAGTATTGAGTTATTGTGAATTGACGACTTATTTATAGATACATTTAGTCGGTTACGTTATTCATTAGTTTGTCAAATTTTCTTTAAAAACTAATATTAAAATATCTATAAGATTTGATTGTTTTTAATGTTAATTGTGCAATCAAGGAATCTTTAATATACGCTACTCCTCAAAATAGGCTACATTGATCATATGTTAACTATCCGAAATTTAGGTGTAAATTAAATATCAAATTGACTACTTATTAACCGCATATTTACTTTTAGGAAAGATATTCTAAAACAGGATTTTCCTAATCTTAACAATATAATTTGAATTGTGTTATACGTTACATCAAATTATGACGTGCTAATTATGTGGGTAAGTGCGGGATGTTCTAGAGAATATATCATAGTATTCAAGATTTGATTATATTATCTACCAAGATTTGGTAAGATGCTAAAATTTAGTAAACAAACTATTTCGTAATCTTGTATACATAATTCGAAATTTGAGACATACTATGATATATTTTTAAGTGATTTCGATCAGTTATTATTTATTGGGAATAAACTAAAATAAGTTAACATCCTAAGATTATGTTAATTGTTCGACATTGTGGTGTTAATTTCCGTTATTTTTCCTTACATAATCTAAGCTAATTTTGGGGAGTTGATTTATTTAGATTGGTTATGGTTATGGTAGGTATTAATAGCACCCGATTTTGATGTGATATGTATATGTTAGGTATTAATTGCATCCTTTTGACCAAAAAAAAAAGTATTACAATTGCATCTGATTTGGAAGGGTTATATCATTTTATTTTGGTTTGGTAATACCATTAATTTCAATCTGTTTGGGTCCTATCAATATCATTATGTTTGGCTCCTTATTTATACTTATCCTTATTTAGTTTTCAGTGGCATTTCATTGTAATAATCTCTTAATTTATGTCTATTTATTAAAAATGCTTTTCTTTTATTAGTATAGATTATTTTTAATAGTATAGATTATGGAGGATGCAGAAGTCACGGGCATGGAGGACGTACGCGGTCGATGTGGACGTCGTAGTTGAACCTTTCTTTCTTTTGTTTAAACCGATATGACTTTTTAATGCAATGGCGTTTCATACTTATTTGTACAACCTGTTCAAAACTATTTTTTCAAAAGTAAATTTAATTTGGTAAAATAGTTTAAAGAAATTATATGCCATATTGTATATACAAATTTAAATACAAATTTAAATATTTTCACCGGAGTAGTGTTTGCGTGGCCAACTTGGGGGAGATGGAGTCAGCAAATAAAATCATTTGCTACAAGAAGAAGAAATTAACACAGTGACATGACAGTGGATTTGCAGATCAGACGATAATTAATTCGTATTAACCCTTTTTGAAAAAGAAAAAACTAAACAATTCGTATTGAAGGAAGGGTCTATATTATAAATTACAAGAATTGTTCTAGATTGGAATTACTTTTTTTTACTGTAATATATCTAAAATTTTCTGTCAGAGCATCTCCAATAGTTTTTTTTTTTTTTTCTATAATAGAGATCCTCTATAATAGAAGTGAATTTTACTCCAATCCACCTCTATTTTCACCTCAAAAATAGAGATTGCTATTTTTTTCTCTATTTATAGAGGAACTCTATTTTTTCCTACAAAGTATTCCTCTATAAATAGAGAAACTCTATTTTAGAGGTGAGAATAGAGGTGTGTTGGAGTAAAACTCACCTCTATTATAAAGATCTCTATTATAAAGTAAAAAAAAATAGAAAAAATCATTGGAGATGGTTTTAAAAACTTTTAGCAGTATATATTTGTAAAAAGCTTGATGATGATATATAAGTTGAATATGTGACTTTTGTCCCAAAAAAAAAAAAAAAAAAGTTGAATATGTGACCTAATGTAATTATACTTTTGAGCGACATATTAAAGTAGTCGTAGTGTCTATCATGTCTTTTAAATGAGTTTGTCTTGGATCCTGCGAAGAAAAATCTCAAAAGTATATAATAATTCTGCTATGGAAAAATTCACACTCCTACTTTTTGAAAAGGTGTTATAAAGATATAAAAAAGATTTTGAAAGGTAACAAATCAAAAGATCAAACAAACTATAATTATACATAATAAAAAGAAAGTTATGATTAAATGAAAATAAAATGTATAAAGCTATAGTTACAAAGAAAATGTCTTTACAATTAGTGTAAGACAGATGTCAATACAATGCACCTAACATGCTAAAAAGTGAAGTTATATCTTAGTTTCTTCCCATCTCATATATAAAATATTACTAACTAATGAATTACCATTCGAGATTAAGAAGACTATATCAATATGCATATATATATATCTATATATATATTTTTGGAGAGATTTATGAAATAAATCCTAGAGTTTGAACTTATTTACAATCATGCTATTAATATTAGTTTTATAATTATTTATTATTTTAAATAATATCAAATTTGGAATCTAATTTAAGAAGATTTTCTCCTATTCAAATTTCCAAAAGTAGACCAACACCTATTAACATTAAATATTTTATATTTAATTAATCAATTCTCTAAAAAAATGTTGGTAATAACTTATTTTCATGTGTTTGAAAGCCAAGTGATTAAACTGTTGATAATAACTTCAATTTATTTTTAAAAAGTGGGGTATGAACTGACACAAACTGTTAAAAAAAAATTTCCTTCTTCACCGAAGTGTTTTTCAGTAGCTAATATATTAATATGTAGATTTTGATCCATACTAATAAGAAACAATTGATATAAATCAAACTTTACAAAAAAACACTTCACCATTTTAATCGACTTGCACAACTATAAATACAAAAGTGTTAAATGATATAGAGATAAAACAACCAAAATTACAAAGTTAAATTATAGTATACTCATATAATTATAAAATATAATATATTATGTAATACTATTATCTCGACATTGTAAATGAAAAAGAAAAATCACAAAAAAATATATTTGTCGACTCAATTAAATTTAATGAATAATAAGGATATCCTAAATTGTATATAATAAACCATTACATGTAGACAATGAAAATTATACACTACAGAATGTATTGATGTAAAACTATAGTACGATTAAAAAATACAAAATATATTATATACATATATATAGTTAATATAATAAAGAAATTTTATTTTGTATTTCTAAACAAAAAAAATAGTTCCGCGATGTACCGCGGGTGAATATCTAGTATATACATAAAGTGAAGTCTTATCTTAGTTTTTTCCCATGTCATAGATAAAACACTATTAACTAATTAATTACTATTCGAGATTAAGAAGACTATACCAATTATATATCATTGGCCAATTCTTTTATTCCTTACAACCTCATTAGAATACAGTTTCAATACAACTAAAATATAGGGTCGGCTTTACAACCACGCACGCAACAAACCATTTCCTAAAATAAATATAAAACTCTATTTTTTTTGTTGAATTTTTAAAAAAAGTATGGTTCGTTTCTATATAGTAGTATATTATAAAGTTTTGTTTCCATAATTACAAAAAAAATCATAATAATTGAATTTTATATGACAATTGACAACTGTATCATCTTCTTCTTCTATCTACTTACACCGCGAATCTCGCCTCTCAATTATCTAGTTTTGTTCTATTGTATTATTTTTGTATTAATGTAATAAATATTATCTAAAAACATTATTAAAAAAAATAAAATCAAATAGATATTGAAAAACAATTTTTGGACTTTGATTAAAAACGGTGTCGTAATAAGGACTCTTCTTCTTTAGCCACATGGGCTTCGTTGGGATACATAAAAAAGCCAGCGATTACAATTCTCGACACATCCGAGTCAAAGAGAGAGGAGCGAGCGGAGTCCCAAAATTCGAATTCGGCGCAGCCACCGTATGCGACGGCGTAATGGCTGGAGGAGCTATCACTCCCGCTTCTCTGATCGGTCTTATCAACGAAATCGTTGAGATTCCGGTGAATTCAGGTGTGTTTAAGAAGGATTGTACCGATCTCGCTCGACGAGTTGGTCTGTTGACGCATTTGATTGAGGAGATTAGGGATTCTCCGACGCCGGAGGAATCTGATGCTTCGTCTTCTTTGAGTTCTAGTGAATGTGATTGGTGGTCTGATCTTGTTGTGGGACTTCAAGCCGCGAAGCGTCTCTTGTCCTCAGCTACTAGTTTCCAAGCTCGCGAGTCCTCTGTAAGCATTTCTTAAAACAAACTGACTTCTTTCATCTTCTTCGTAATGGAATCGAACTCATGAAGCCTTTGTATATGGAAACACGCCGGAAAAGAAATTAACGTTCTGCTCTGAGGATTATTAAGTCAATGTATTATCTTAGATCTATTCAATGTATTTTATCATAGCTATGAGTTGCAAGACGATGTTGATTTTAGTCTTTTAGATTGAAAGCTATTGATTGTTGTTTGACATTCTGGGATGTCATTCTTGATTGAAGGAAGGAGCAGCCAAGAGAATCTCTTTTCAGTTCCAATGCGTTACTTGGAAGTTGGAGAAAGCATTAGGCAATTTGCCTTATGATCGATATGATATCTCTGACGAAGTCCGTGAACAGGTACAAAAAAAGTTTGTTCATGAGTATATATGCAGAGTTGTATAACGACATTTTGGAGTGGAGTTGTTTAGAAGGGTGTTTTTACTTGTGATCAGGTGGAACTAGCAAGATTACAGTTAAGAAGAGCAATGCAGAGATATGGGTCTTTAAATTCGAAAAAGTTCTCGAGTGCTCTATCTGAGCCAATGGTGAAAGATGCTTCAAGCAATACAAAGAGCAAAGTTACTGAAAAGCTGGATAGTATTCCAGAAACAGTGTATTCCAACGTTCCTTTAGCAGATGTGAAGAAATCTGAATCACCGCCTCCTGGGAAGAGCTCTTCAGTTTCCTTGGCCTTCTTTTTATCAAAGGATGCTGATGATGAGAGATTAGAGAAAGCTGTTACCAAGAACACTGACGACTCAAAGAAATCGGATAACCTCACTATCCCAGAGGATTTTCTTTGTCCAATATCTCTGGAACTGATGAAGGATCCTGCTATTGTTTCCACAGGACAGGTCTGATTTTAAAAATCAAAACTTTTACATAGTGCTGGCTTATGGTTGTTGATTTAAAACGTTAACTTTGATATCTCCTCTTCCTTGACAGACATATGAGAGGTCGTATATACAAAGATGGATAGACTGTGGAAATCTGAGATGTCCAAAGACCCAGCAGAAACTCGAAAACTTTACTCTTACTCCAAACTATGTTCTCAGAAGCCTGATCTCTCAGTGGTGCACGAAGCACAACATTGAGCAGCCAGGTGGTTATATGAACGGTAGGACCAAAAACTGTGATGGCTCTTTCCGTGATCTAAGTGGAGACATGTCAGCGATCCGGGCATTGGTTCGCAAGCTCTCTACCCGATCAATCGAAGACCGCAGAAGCGCGGTTTCTGAACTCCGCTCTCTTTCAAAACGAAATACGGACAACCGAATTCTGATTGCAGAAGCAGGAGCCATCCCTGTTTTGGTCAATCTTTTGACCTCGGATGACACTGAAACGCAGGAAAATGCTGTCACTTGCATTCTTAACCTCTCTATATACGAACACAACAAAGAACTGATCATGCTTGCAGGAGCAGTCACATCTATAGTGCAAGTCCTCCGAGCGGGAACCATGGAAGCTAAAGAAAATGCTGCAGCTACTCTCTTTAGCCTTTCGTTAGCTGATGAGAACAAGATCATTATAGGCGCATCGGGTGCGATACTGGCCTTAGTGAGTCTGCTTGAGAACGGAAGCGCAAGAGGGAAGAAAGACGCAGCTACGGCTCTGTTTAACTTGTGTATTTATCAGGGAAACAAAGGCAGAGCGGTTAGAGCCGGTATTGTAAAGCCATTAGTGAATATGCTAACTGACTCGAGCCTCAGGATGGCTGAAGAAGCGTTGACAATACTCTCAGTTCTAGCTACTAACCAAGACGCGAAAGCTGCGATTTTGAGAGCCAGCGTGATACCGACTTTGATAG
This sequence comes from Camelina sativa, assembly GCF_030686135.1. Lineage (NCBI taxonomy): Eukaryota > Viridiplantae > Streptophyta > Magnoliopsida > Brassicales > Brassicaceae > Camelina > Camelina sativa. Next base: position 23,243,332 of record NC_141886.1, on the reverse strand, counting down.
ATTGTCTCCAGAAGGATCAACCGAGAAACCGAGAGAACGCAGCTTCGATACTGCTGTCTCTTTGCAAGAGAGATACCGAAAAACTAATCTCCATTGGTAGACTCGGAGCGGTTGTTCCGTTGATGGAACTATCAAGAGACGGTACAGAGAGAGCTAAGCGGAAAGCTAACTCTCTACTAGAGCTTCTCCGTAAATCATCAAAAAATTTAGCATCACTCTAAATAGCCATTAACATAATTTAATTTTGCTGGCTGTTTCTATTGATCTGTTTATTATGTTCTTTTGTTTTATTTTGAGTTTTTGAAAGACTAGTTTGGTAAGGGTGGAGTTGAAAGAGTAACGAGAATCAAACTCTTTCTTACTCACTCACCTTTGTATTGATTCGTTAATTTTGTAAAAATACAAATTCGTTAATTCAAGATCCATATGATTTTTAATAAGGTCTATTTCTTAGGTTCACGGGATTGGTTCACGGGATTGGTTCACGTGCAGTAGTTACTATTCGTGGAAAGAGAAATCAAATCAGTTTTTGTTTTCCAATTCGTTAAAAGTCAAAATCTATTCACGTTCCTTTGTGAAAACAAATGTGTTTTCAAACAACGTAACTTTTCCAGATTAATCGGAGTGATTAACGCAAAGAGTCATTTTCCTAAAAACATTGGTCACAAAAGTTCCAAAAGATTGATAGTGAAATGCGACGTAACTTTGTCTTCCCATTGTTTTAAATAATTTTTAAGATTTGGCATTTTGTTGACTAAAAAAATGGTTCACTACCATCAGCAACCAACCATAAATCAATCCACAATCTATAATGATCTGATCTAACACAACACCCACCTTGAACTACTGAGCTCTTAACATTTCCATCTCTCTTTTTGGTGGACTTAAAAAGCAAGCTCACAGTTTTGGTAAACCTACATAATAACAACATTCTCAAATGGGTAATAGCTTGGGAAGCAAGAAAACAGCGAAAGTCATGAACATCAATGGTGAGAGTTTCAAGCTGAAGACGCCTGTGAAAGCTGGTACGGTTGTTAAAGATTTTCCCGGATACGTTCTCTTGGAATCCGAAGCTGTGAAACAATTTGGGATCAGAGCAAAGCCCTTAGAGCCACACCAAAATTTGGAATCCAAAAGGCTTTACTTCATGGTGGAACTTCCAAGGTACTGTATATTATATTCCTCAATTTTTTGTTCTCTTGGTTTTAGGTATTTAAAGTTGGAATCTTTCTAATAGTAATCATGGTAACCCACATGGCAGAACATGGAAAGAGAGAACCCCAAGAAGGGTTCGGTCGGGAATTCAGATAAGTGCGAAGGAGAGGCTAGAGAATCTAAAGTTGTCTCGTAGATCATCGTCTGATCTCTCGGTAATGAAGAAGAATGAGGAGGTTGATCATGATGAAGAGAGACAAGTGAGTAGCGTGACGTTGAAGTTACCAAAGTGGAAAGTTGAGAAACTGAGGAAAGCGAGTGGTGGCTCTGATTTCTCCAACAAGATTGCAGCACTTTGTCTCCTTAACATACCAAGTGGTTTGATTCATCAGAGACAACATTTGCTTCGTAATGGAGAAAGCAGCTTTGAGATTGAAGAAGAAGGTGTCAAATCACATGAAGAGGTGATCACTTCTTTTAAAATGCTTTGATCTTACTTTATTTATGTTGAAACATCGATCCGTTTCACAAGCCATGTTTCTTGTTTCTTTTATTACGAAAGTTGCCACTAGGAAACAAACGTGTTTCTTGCTTGTGTTACAACTTCTTCTAGGATTCTTCTAGGATCTATCCTAAATTAAGACAAATATACATATAATTTAACAAGTGGTTTGATCAAAAAAAAAAAAAAAAATTAACAAGTGGAAGATAAAATTTGAATTGTTTCAAGAAAATTCTCATTTATATTTTTGGTTGCAGAAAAGGGTTAAATTTCTCGAAAAGAGCAAAGCAGAAGACCTGTAATTTTTATTTGTTTTCCTATATTATTATTATTATTATTATTAGTATTATTATCTTTAGTTGAGTTTAATGAAGATGACAGAAGCAAGTCTTTTGTTAAACACAGTGAAGCACAATGTTCTTAACTCTTTTGTTACTGCAACATGACTTTGTGTCACAATCAGTTTTCTGTTTAAAATAGGATGAATGAAGAACAAAAGAGGAGACATAAGATAAAGGCAAATCATTAGTATTTTTTTCTTTCAATTTGGGGGGCTTTAGTTTGGCCGATAATTACAATATACAATTCTCCAGACTCAGAGAGAAACCAACACACCAAAAAAAAAAAAAAAAGATAAATCAATCAGTCAGGTTCGAACCTGTATGTCTGTTAAACCAATTTCCCTTTTTTTTTTTTTTTTTGAGAATTTTTGAGAAGAACAAATTGGAATCAGTCAGTAAACAAAAGAATGATGAAAAATGTTTTTCATTTTTCCACTCAAGTGGTCCATGGCTCAGGAACAGTGAGAAAATAAGTGGTCATGGCCTTTCTAAACCTCCTCTTATACTGTTTTGGTGAGACTATGGTTGGAGAAGCGTTCTTAGGTCCACCCAAAATGCCTGAGGCTTTGACCCATGTCTCAAGGTGCTTGTCCCATGTGTACTGTCTCATGAAGTCGATGATCCCAAGAACCAACTCCTTACGCTCTTCGTCGAACCCAACCAGCAATGAATAGTCCATTACATCCACAGACTAACCACAAGAGGATGGATAATCAGCAAAACAGATTAATCAAAACATGTAAAGAAACAAAATGAGTTGCTGGTAATGAAATCACTTACAGCCAAGAAGTTTGTGTCGTTCCATATGGCTCTTTCCAAGCTTCTCTTGGCCTTGCTACCAAGAAATATAGGTTCTGTGCGCAGTGTCTCAAGCAGATTCATGTCCAACAAAACTTTGTCTGTTCCCGATGTGTTTGGATTGTACCGTGACCGTGCAGATCCCTTGAGATCATAGATCCTAGATATTCTTCTGTTGTAGAAGAGATTCTCCATCACCATCAAATCCATTTTCGTCTCTTTTCCACCTTTCGGGTGTTTGATTGAAACCTGCAACCCATAGCATTTACAATCAATTATTTACATGCTCAAAGTACTCCATTACAAAGTCCCACAAGTTTACATGCCCTATATTGTAACTTACCTGGTAAATACCAAGAATCTTAGCAAGACAAGTGGGGCTCCCGGAACTGAGTGACTCCTTCAAATATTTGAAGTATTCAGGTGCAAAATCCTCGAAAGAATCCAGCTCGGTTTTGACAACTTGTTTTATAATGAACCTCTCGTCCAATGACTTAGCAAAGTAAACATTGCTTTTCCCTCCCTGTGCAGACCATCTCTGGCACCGACTCAAAGATCTCACAAAGTCCACTTCGCTCGGACAGCACGTCTTTCTCAGAGTCTCAAACTGCGTTGCAAAATAACACGTCACAGAGAACTTCACTTTACCTTCAGTTGCACTAGAGGATGAAGTAGCACGGTCGCTGAAAGAAATGGTCAAATGTGGAGACTTTTTATCGTCTTGGGAAGATCCATACACCGCGTGTTGAATGTAATCAACATCCATCGACAGAGAACGCCAAGTCGAGAACGTGGAAGGTTCAGACTCTCTATTATTCAAGTTGTTGCTACTACTACTAGTAGTAATACCTCTGTTAACGATCCACTCCTTATACTCCTTGGAGTTGATAGCATAAGACACAACACTTGCTGGATCATCATCATATACAGGAACCACGATATCATTAAGTCCCCGTTGAGGAATCAGCATCCGCGCTCCATCAGCCATTTGAGATGCTGAAGAGATGTATGTAGGCACTGAACCGACAATCAGATCCAACTTCTGTACTTCCAACGGCAACATTTGAGAGTAAGTCCTCATCACATTTGAGACAGGGTCTCTCACCATATTCCTGTACTCGCCAGAAGCGTGGAAAGACCTTAGTGTCGAGAGATACAAAGAAGACGGTGGCCAACCTTTTTGGATCCGTTCTTGAAATCGTATAGCTGAATCAAAAGACTGGACCCGGATTGGCCTAGCAAGCCTCCGGAGAGGAGAATTAGCAGCTGAGAACCCTTCTGTGTTAGCAATGGTCTCGGCTTTCTCAAGATTCTGAAACGAGCCCAACCACGCTGAATCTATCCTCTCAGACAGAGAAGTGCCAGGTGAAAGCATGTTATCTGTATCTTTGTTATCACCATTAGCTTCTGAATCAGTATGTGCTTTTTCTTCCCCATCTTTTTGACCTTCCTGCTGTCTATGATCAATCTTTGGAGCATCATGCACCTCTGGATTCCGAGAAGCATTGCCGTCACCAGTTTTACAGACATATGCTTTCTTGAGTTGAGAGTTTAACAAGTAAAGCTGATGATCCCAAGCATGAGCACCAATCATGAGTGCCCGTCTTAGTCGATTCAGCTCTAGAATATCCAAACTCCCTTGAACTTGAAGATCCTCCACAAATATAGGTTGCAGTGCGTCCTGTTCATGATGAGGAAAGATACCATCAATAGCAAATTCAACAAGGGAAAACAGAAGCAAAAGAATCGGATACTCACATCATATTCATCTTTTTCCTTAACGAGTTGATCTTTTAACCCCAGGATACGACTCTGCAGATCAGAGGCTTCAGATTGTTCAGGTTCAAGCAAACTGCTTTTTTCTTCCATACGGTTGAGCATACCAGATATCTCCCCATACATAGTCCTCATTTTACCAGCAAGCTGTCCAAATGCACAAACAAAATGTATATGAGATTTGCGTTTCCATAATCTGACACAACAAAAAGAGCCTTAAAATTTTTCTTTAAATCTACCTCGGCAGCTTCTGTCCGTATCCACTCCGGTTGAGGATGGCTGTTGAATTCCAACATTGATGGAGGTAGGAGGACAGTAAGTATATTGATGGGAGAATATCTAAAGAACGCAACCATATTCCCAAATCTACAAAAAATCATAATTTTATTAGTGCTTCAACAACTTTAAGATAACGCTAAAGAGTGAGATTAAACAAAGTTTACCCATAGAATCGAAGGCAGTCTCTCTGAAGTGAATGGCCACAAGATGCAACACGATTCGCAGTTGCATGATTTGAAAAGCTAAGTTCCAGAAACTTTCCAAAAGACAGTCCCCAAGCAGCATCAGACATAACAATTCTACGAGTAGCAGGTGGGACTCCATCTTCATGTGCACATCTTAAGCAGCGATGCCACATCCATATCTTCCCATCTTGTTCACCAGGAAGCTTCATGGAAGGGAGACGTCTAACATTGATAGTAAGGTTTCCATTCTGATGAGAATAGCAGAGAACATGGGCATCAACCAGCTCCTTGCAGGATCTACAACTTGAATTCTGTCACGAGACAAGAAACAGAAGAGTATAGCTTATTTTATGGCTCTTATGAAAGACGAAAAGAGTGGATTAAACATTTTAGATAAAAGAGTTACCTTATCGAAAAGATCATCTTTCAAGTATCTTCCGAGAGGTTTATCAAATGATCCATAGAACTTAATCCGCAAGAGTCGTGAGCGTTCACATACTGATTCTTTCAGAACACAACGGCTAGAAAATGAGACCAGTATGCTTTGATGAGAGTCTGCAGCAGAGAAATATTCGCTGGAAACATCATCTTCATCGAATCTCTCATGTTGTGACAAATCTTGAGTGTTCACTAACTGGTTTTCTTCTTCATTTCTGCTGTTCTCTTCTTCACTTCTCTGCAGTTGAGTTGGTGTTTCAGGGATTTCACTACTCACGCAGAGAGTATGTTCTTGCATATCATTTAACTGATTCGACGAATATGATCTTGTTACCAAATTATTGGAAAAAACATCATTCAGGGCATCAGATTGTTCAGTCTCAACTTCAGAAGACAGTGGGAATATCTGACTAGGATCAAAATCCTCGCACAATGATTCACAAACTTCATGCTCCGGCATTGGGGCTGTTATTTCATCTTCATGTGCAGGTGTATCAATCAAAGCTTGACCATCAGTTTTTGTAGGAGATTGAGTTATTAAAGAAATGCCTTCATCAATTATTCTCCTCTGAGATGCTGTCCGCACCATCCCCGGTTGCTTCAGTTTAACTTTAGGCAGAGAAGCACCTTCGTCCGCAAGGAATGATGTCTCCAATGATAAATGATAAGCTGCAAATACTGCGTACTGAATAACGTGCTTAACCTTTTTCAGCTCCTCGCGACAACTTCCCCTAAGTACAACCTGCACAAGTTTCAAGAAAAGTCTAATCAATTTGAGAATGACGAACTGGTGAACTTCTTAGCCACAAAGGTTCAAGCTTTTAAGCATACCGTGCAACCTAGGCGCTTAGGACACCCTTCAAAGTACATCAATGTCCTTGATGGTTTTCTGTTTGACTGGTTGCCAGCTTCATGTTGCTCCAACACTCTCTCAGTCCGGAACAGCTCACAATGCCCCAATCGAGCAGTACTAATACTATCTACTGAGGGGCAAATAACAGCACCGGTGCAACGAGCTATACGGTCCAGCAATGACCTTTTCACATTGAGCACCAATGAAATTTCCTTCTCTAGAAGGTATTGCTGGGCATATGAAGAAGCACTTTTCTCTACCAGCAGAACATTAGGACGAAGAGACTCAATCTTTGCTATTATCGCCTTCATATGTTCATCTTCCTGTCCAACACAAAAAAAAAAATCAGTTTTGTTCAACTTTTTAATCAGAGTTCATCATAAAGAAACAGTAAAACACCAACCTGTTGAAGCAACGTGTTAAAGGATGCTAATTGGCCTGCAACTCTCTGATACTCAAGAGATCCAGCTAAAAGAAGCACCCTAGGATTTTTGTACTGAGAGGTCATTCGCTTATGCGTAATGTTCTTGCTACACACTATTCCCCTGATGAGAATGCTGCAGAAACAAGGTATTCAATTAGTAACTATCAGCCAGAGGATAATACTAAAGAGTTGAAAAGTGTCAAGAATTTGAAAGGAAGAGGTCCTGACAAAAAAAATATACCTTTCATTTTGATTTCCAGATGCTACACATTTTATTTTCACATAATTCCCGGGATCCATACTACCGCCAGCACGAGTATCCGGCTTTACAAAATTCGCAGCCTGCCACGCTAAAGCAGTGACAATATCAATCCAGTCTGCAGCATTGCCATCATCCAATGGACAAAGCTCCTCCCCACGCAATAACTCTGCAACAAGAGCTCTAAAGTGGTCATGCACCACAATTCGAAGAGGTTCATTGCTGTTTTCTCCTAATTTTTCTCTTGTCGGAATGTGGCTAGAAAAGCTACTACTCAATGAAAACTCGGTAGCAGAGTCCCCAATATCATCGTCTTCATCATCATATTGAAAGTAATTACTCTCAGCGTCATCATTCTCATCTTCTGGAGGTGGAGGATACCAGATGCGGCCGTTGTTCTCAAAATCCAACGGCTGTTGCAACTTATCCTCTTCTTCCTCGTGATCTTCTGGATCCAATGCCCCCTGACCTGACTTAGCTAAATCACCAGCCATAAGTTGTTGTTGTTGTTCTTGGTGATGATGATCAAATGAACCAACAGTAGGGCTTAGGTCTTTGGCGTGCTGTACAAAGCGCCCAAGAGGACTAAAATTGTTCCTTAATGGACTGTCGTGAGGACTGGAACCAGCAGAAGATTTACAACTAAATTGCTCATGTCTAGCACTAACACTACCCGACTCTATATCTGAACTGTCCTGATTGTATTCACTCGAAGGGCTTAAGAACTGTTTATATCTTCCCTCGTCTTCCTCTCCCCTGCAAACAAACAATAATAATTCACACACTTACTTACTCCAACATGTTCAAAGACTCGTGATTGAACATAAAAATTGAATCTTTTAGACCAAAACATACCTGCTAGGATAGCAACGAATAGAAGCCATGTTCCTACAATCACGGATTTCAAGACTGGAAGCAAGAAGACTCTCGCTTTCATCAGCAGCGAGGGAAGAAGGCGGATCAGGGCTATCCCTGGGATGAACCTTATCATAGCTCTTACCCCTTAACTCATGAACCTCACCATCACATTCTCTGCAAAGCTTAATCCTCTCTTCTGTATCACAAGAGTCAGAGAAACAACAACTCTTGCACCAACAACAACCACAGCCAAGACAACAAAATCCTTGGTCAAGCTTGGTTCCACAGTCATGACACATTTTGGAAACGATAGGCATAATTCCAAAGTCTTGTTTAGATGACAAGGAGAAAGAATCACTTGAATCCGAAGTTATCCAAGACCTAACCTTAACAATTAGATCTAGCAGTGAACCATCAGGTATTCCCATAAACAATCAAAATATTTACTTTAAACAAATCTCTCTATTCTCTTCCTCCTTCTCTATTTTTGAATCTTCTCACCCAGATTTTGAACGGAAACAAAAACAAAACTCAAATCTCTGACTTTGGTAAAAAGGAGTATATAAACCCAAAATAATTAAAAAAAAAAAGAAAAAAAAAACCTCCCACAACAAAAATGGTGGGTAGATTTGGATAAGAAATAAAAACTTTTTCTTTTCTTTTTTTTCTTTGGTTTCAGAATCAAAAGTCCTACATCAAACCCTAGATCAAAAAAAACCCACAAGTATTAGCCAAATCTTTTTTTTTTGAAGTAATAACTACTAATAATAATCAAGAACCAAGAAACAGATCCAAAACCCAACAACCCCAAGAAAACTTCAGAAGACTTCTTCAGACCTCAATCAAACTTTAAAAATCCAAGAAAAGAACAAAAAAAAAAACCCCAAGCAAGAGATAAAATTGAAGAAGAAAAGGAAAGTGAAATAGAAAAAAAAGGAAAGAAAAATTAAAGACTGGGCAAAATGAGAATCAAAAGGAGAAAGAGAAGAAGTACAGAGAAGGTTCCTTTACTACTACCGGACTTAGCTCGCATCTCGATAACACTTTCTTGAGAAGCTTTTTTTTCTTTCTTTCTTTCTTTCTTTCAAAGAAGTAACAATTTTTATTGCTTCTTCTTCATCTTTCTTTCTTTCTTTCTTCTCTGTAAATTTTTTACCTTTTTCTTTTTTTTTGTAATTTCTTCTTCTTATTACAAAGACAAAAAAAACCAAAACAGCTATGGCAATAATAAGATTTCTAGAGAGAAGCGATTCCTTATACTGCTCCGCCATTAACTGTTCACACCTTTTTCTCTCTCTCCCCCCTCCCCCCCTTCCCTTTTTTTTTCTTTTTATAATTCCAACTAGGGGCTTTTTTTGTTTTTGTTTAACATTTTTTTTAGTTTTGATAGATAAATTTTTTGTTATTTCCTTAAGAAAATAATAAAAACATGACAAAGACCTTAAAGTCGTTTTTTTTTTGTACAAGACAGTGACTCCGTCTTCAAGCTTCCGTTTTCAATTGGTCACACTATTCCTCAACGGCGTTTTCCTTTCTTTTTTTTTTCTTTCTTTTATACAAAAAAAAACTTTTTGAGTTAATTCTTTTAATAAATTAAATTACTTTTTTTTGTTAATGTATAATAATATATTCTCCTGCACGCCAAAATTCCTCTTTTTTCTCTCTTTATTTGTATTTTTGATACACATTTTTCTAATATTTATTGATGAAAATTAAATATAGAAGATTCTCATGATCATAATACCTAAAACTTTATATTCCGTAACAAACATGTGAATCTGATCTTTAAATGGAAAATATTAATTAGTCAAAAATTTTAACATAATTACTATACTTTGTATATAAAAACATACTGTATTTTTGTACGGAAAACAATATTTTGACATAATGAAAATAGAATAAATAATAATGATTACGGGATGTTTTTTTAGCAATATATAATTGGGGAATGAAAAAATAACACGAATGATTTTAATTAAAATAGCTTGTATGGGAAGATGTAAATTGTAATTAGAAGTATCTTTGCATACTTACTTTGACTAGGTTATGTGTTAAAACATCGTTTTGATTAATTTATGTGTATGACTAATCTATTATCTATTGCTACTTAACAACTTAAAACAGTTGTCCGTTAGTGGTGGGGGTTAATAACGGGAAGGTGTATTCTTTTTTCGCCTAAAAATAAAAATCTCTACCCATTAATTAAATTATAATTTTAATAATAAGAAAAATTAAAATACCAAAAGCAAAAAAAAAAGAAGAAGAGAGAACTACATTTTATCGTATCACGCGCTTGTGTTGCAGACGTATATAACACGTGCCGTTGACAAAAGGTGGAACCATCCGTTTGTGTGTGTAGCTTTTTTATAGGTGTGGGTCAAGCAAGGCTAATTGATCTCTCTCTAGTCTAACTCATCGGTTGATCACTTTATTAGGTCTCCTTTGAAGTCTTTAATCTAATCCTCATATTTCCAACCTTTTTTCCCTCTTTATATATATATATATACATAATATGTATTTTTGACCACCCCAAATAAAGAAAAATGGTAGGGATGAACCTTTGTATTCAACCCATTCTCTCTCAACCAGTCAGAATGTTTTATTTAATATTTTATTTAAAAAATAAATAAAAATTAAATTTAAAAACAAAATTAATTAAGGAAACAAATTGTATATACTTTTATTTAAAGAAAGTTAAATATTGTCTTGATTTAGATTTTACAATTAAACGAGGTTATATCGGTTTGGGTTTATAAATGAGAATTAGGGTTTAGATTTTATAATTAAAACGAAATTATATGTCGGTTTGGGTTTACAAATGAGGTGGTTAGGGTTTAGATTTTACAATTAGAACAAAATTATATGTTGGTTTGGGTTTACAAATGAGATGGTTAGGGTTTAGATTTTACAATTAAAACGATATTATATGTCGGTTTGGGTTTACAAATGAGATGGTTAGGGTTTAGATTTAACAATTAGAACGAAAGTTTATGTCGGTTTGGGTTTACAAATGAGATGGTTAGGGTTTAGATTTTACAATTACAATGAAATTATATATCGGTTTGGATTTATAAAAGAGCGGTTTAAGTTTTTAATTTTATAATAAATGTGTACAGATTTTATTTCCTTATTTTATAATGGAGTGAACGAATAGATTCACCCCTAGATGTGAACCCAAGTAGTACTCCCAAATAAAAGAACACAAATTTTCATATAATATTTAGTATTTATAACAAAAAATAAAATCCAAGAAAAACAAAACTGTTGTGACTGCAACAATTAGATTATGATAATAAATGTAAATTTAAGAAGACTCAAGAGGATGCATAGTAAAAAATTATAATACATGTATGTATTGAATTTTAAATTTAGGAGAATGAGAGAAAAAATTATTTATAATTTATTCATACACTAGAGCTAAGAGCAATACATTTATGACAAAAATGATAAGATGTCTATTTTAAACATTTTTTATAAGGTGGGTGAGAAGACTCCATCTCGTTTTAGTTTTTGGATCTTCTCTTCTTTTAAAACTTTTCTATACTTTATGTAAGAGTGGATTCTTGCCTTGAACTTTATATGGTCGACGAGATAAGGTCATTAGCTTTAATAATCGCTAAGATGGATGTGATTTTTGCAGTGGTCTTATGCATGTACTTTAACGTGTACTGTATGTTACGAGTTCACGTAGTTTTACGACATTTTATTTTAATGTAAAAAAAATTGAGGATGAACTGTTTGGGGTTAAATATTATCTTTAGAGGTTGTTGAATATAAATTACCGCAAAGTATAATTTAGTTTGAACAATTTTTTGTAGCGTTATACTGTATTTATTTTAATTAAAATGAATTACTTAATAGTAGTAGTCATTTGCATCGATTTTTTAAAAGTGTATGGATCTGATTGTAGAAAGGTCTCGACAACTATATGGGTAAAGACCACATTCAACAGTCTTAAAAATGATAACAGTAAGATTTTGTGATTATATTATTATTACCTAGTACAAGAAACACTTGCAAATTTGTGGCTAGAATACCAAATATTCATTATTCATTGAGTCAGTTGTCAATCTCTGATCATATGATACATGTAATGTAACCTATTTACATTTTATGATGATTATTAAGAAATTCTCACGCTTGAAAATTTTCACATGCACAAACACGGATGTGTTACCCTTACAATTTTTGTAATGGTTTTATATATCTCATTTGCGCTTGCTAGGTAATGATACGATAAAGTCAATGTTTCTATATATGTTGTTAAATTGGTTGAAAATAGTTGTAAATCAAATATAGTTAAAGAATCAAACCCTCTTTAGTCCATAAAATATAAAACGATGCAAGATTGATCCCTAATTAAAGATCGTGAAAACCACGAGGTTCTAGACCAAGGATTGATTCTTTCCAACCGCAGAATTATTCAGCTTTATCCTTTTGACCACATGGGTATGAGCTCATTGCTTACGTCCCATTTGCATACATGAGGGGATCCTACTTATGGGATACCCTCTCCTTTTATTTGTATACCTGAGGGAACTCTACCTATAGAATACCCTCTCTCTAGAAAAATTAGTCTCAGACCCTTCTATAAGTCTAGGGATTTATTCTATGAGTAAAAAAAAAAATTAAAGATCGTGCATACAAATAAAGGTAAATTATGATATTTTTACGGCTTCTAGGTCATTCTAGTAATTAATTATATAGATAGACCGCCATAGAAGAGAGCTTAATTCTAGTATATTGATAATTTATTTTATAAATATCTAATTGTTGCAAAAACAAAAAAAAGTGTTATTAGTTTACACTTTCGGTTTGACCGTAGTTTCGAAGTTAATGTCTGAAATGGACCTCTAGAATTGATGGATATTTGATAAAGTCTGCGTCAAATTCAGGGTGCAAATGGACCCACCTTGTGGTTACCTCTCCAACTCTCCCTTCATCCAATTATGCATCTCCGATTAACTATATATGATATTATTTAATCTTGTACGATGTATAGTAGTAATTTATTTACAAACCGTGCATCATCATCATGTATAAACCAAATTGCTTACAATGCAATAAGGTGATGCATATGTTACAATAATATGGTTTATTTCATTTCGTTTGTAAGGAGGTGGGTGACTCTTATTATCTGAAAGGGCAAAATTATGTTTACATTCATGACTAATATGCCACTCGGCCCAACAAGACATATTAATTGTGATTTCGGCCCCACAAAATTGAAAGAAAATCCATTAACACTCCGCAGAGGACAATTTCGGGATTTCGCGCAGAAACCCTAGAGTGTGCTAACTCTACACTCAGCTATAAATAGTTCAAGACATTTATTGGAAACCTCATCCGGACCCCCGGACAATACCTAGAGAGCAATACTTTGTATCGAAAACTGTTATTGTCTTTTGTATAATCCTTTTTAGCTTTCGAGCTCGTCACTATTGACTTGTTAGTTCTCCTGTGAACTGACGAGCTCGATCTTGACTCGTGTTAGTGACGATCTCACGTTTTCATCGTTAATAAAAGAACTAGCTTCACTTTTTTCCCAAATATTTTATTTATCTAGTGTTGTGCAATCCCCAATACCAACAATTGGCGCCCACCGTAGGGCAAGAGTAGAGCGCTCCTTTTTGACGATCAAGACTGACGGTCGCCGTTTCCACGAAGACTCCAGATCAAGACATCGCGAACTCAGGGAACTCCAGCGAAGAATTCAACACCACTTTCGAACAACCATCGCCTTCGGAACAACGATGGGGACGCATAAGAACACGCACTCTCCCACCTCCACCTTCCACGACAACCACGGTCGAAGGCGCTGCGCCAGACAATACAACCTCTCTACCAGCACCCGACGCGTCCTTGGAACCTCTCGCTGCCATGCATGCCGAGCACGGACCTGCCACGGACCAGACCGTCATCAACAATGCCGCCCTTCCAAATGCTTTGCCCACAGCACAAAGAAGCAGACTCGACGACCTGATGCATACCGTACTCAACGCGCCAATCCCACTTCTTGCTGCCGCACGTGACGAGCATCATCAAACCGTGGCTCCAGCTGTCACTGATGGTGCCGCGCTCCCAGCTCCCTTACTTGCTCGACAGAGGAACATCTTCGACGATATGATGCAGACTATCCTCGAAAAGCTCAATAGTCCGGACACACGAACAGTTGAGCGGCTCGACGCACTCGTTGCAACACAAGAAGCATTGCATGACCGAATTAAGAGACTCCAGCAAAGAAGGCACGATCGTCGACACACAAACTACCATGCCGACCTGGACACACTACCACCCCTGTCATTGCTAGTCGAGGAACACTCAAAGAGTCACAGACGCCGACCGACGTCCATCATCGAAGGATCCATCGACGGCCACATAGGGGACGGGGCACCCGCCGATCAAGACCAGACGCACTGTCGTAGCAAGCGTAGTAGGAGCCAGCCGACTCCAACACTGTCGAACCACCATCCGTGAGACGACATGAAAGATTACAAGGATTTAAAAATCCAACGACTCGAAGCGATCGTAAAGGACATCTCGGCCAAGATACACCGAGCAACAACCACTGCCCCCAACTTGGAGAAGGTGCTCGAAGAGGCTCAACGCTCACCCTTCACGACAAGAATCTCTAGCGTTCGCGTTTGTTATATCAACAAGTTCAAGTTCATCACGTACAACGGGCTAACCGACCCAAAACTTTTCTTAACATCGATGAGTGTTGCAATCAACCGAGCACACTTTAGTCCTGAAGAATACGATGCCGGATGCTGTCAGATGTTTGTGGAAAACTTAGCCTTTAACGCACTAAGTTGGTTTTCTCGTCTTGAAGCCAATTCGATAGATAGCTACTACGAGCTCACCGCTGCTTTCCTACAACACCACTCGACCTTTATGATAAAGGGGACATCTAACGCCGATCAATGGACGATGTACCAAGAGGACGACGAATCGCTCAGAGAGTTCATGGAACGATTCAAGAAGGTTGTTTCAAACCTCGCCATTGCAAACGATACTGCGATCTCCGCTCTCCAAAATGCTCTCGCATATGGATCTCGCTTCAGGAACGATATTATCATATACGAGCCTCTGACTCTTGACGACGCACTGCACCAAGCTAGCAAATACATCGAGGTAGAAAAAGAGAAAGACGCAAGGTCAAACCATCCATCAAGATAACCGGACGTGGAACTCAGCCAAATCGAAGACTAACAAGGCGACTTAGGCCAAAAAAAAAAAAAAAAAGAACGCTCGTCATATCGAGTTCTTCCTTCGCAAAATGAACTACGAATGGCTTGATCCTTTTTCAAGGGAACGTAGGCAGCCTTTTATAAGACACAACTATAACAAAACATAAAAATAAAAATTACACTCGCAAGAGTACATTTAATCACAAACAAGCTCTCTCGAACGAGTCCATCTTAACGATTGTCCAGCTTCTACATTGTCGCCCTGTCCAGGCGTACGATTTAAAACGCGTTCCACATGGATGTAACGGTAAAATAATCCGCACAAAAAAAGCCGAGCCCAGTCTCGCATTCTGGTAGCAAGCGGTCAAGTTTGAATAAGCCAAGTTCTTACTTGCACACTCGCACCTAAAAGGTATGACGAGCACATCTCAACTATCAACCTAAAACTTGGTATTCGAAACACGTAACAGGGTAAGCCGAGAGACGTCTCACCCCATAAAATACATCTCGAAACCAAGCAAAAAACTGAGCAAGTCTCGCACTAGTTTGAGGACGCCTGAACTAATAATCCAAGCTCAGACTTGCAAGTTCTTGCTAACCCAAAACACCCATAGGATAAGCTGGACACAGAAGCCGCACCTAAAGGTACGGCGAGTCAGTCTCGCCTACCACTTTACTTTGGTAAAGCACAAAGTGGAGCTGCATATCAAATATTTGCTCGCATCCCTCATGCTTGTTGCTCTCGCGCTTGCCTTCATGCTTTCGATTCTCATTCTCGGTACCGAGCTGCACTCTCAAGTTTGGTGCCTACCTCCAGCTAGGTGCCTACCTACAGCTTGGCGCCTACCTCAAGCCTTGTGCCTACTTACAGTTTTGCGCCTACCTCAAGCTTGGTGCCTACCTCAAGCTCTCTCACACTTGCCTTCCTCACGCTTGCCATCCTTGTGCTCACCTCCCTCGCGCTTGCCACTCTCGTGCTTGCCGCACTCACAGTCGACGCTCTCACGCTCGCCACCCTCTTGTTCGTTGTCCTCATGGTCGACGTTCTCACGCTCACCGCCCTCATAGTCGACGCTCTTATGCTCGCCGCCCTGATATTCGACACTCTCACGCTCCCCGTCCTCAAACTTGATACTCTTGCGCTCGCCTACCTCACACTAAACATTCTCATTCTTGGTGGAGACCTCAACTCTCATTATTGGTGGAAACCTTAATTCTCATTCTTGGTGGAGACCTCAATTCTTATTCTTGGTGGAGACCTCCACTCTCATTTGCGGTAGTGACCTCTACTCTCATTCTTGACGGAGACCTCCAGTCTCATTTTCGAGGGAAACCTCTACTCTCATTCTCAATCGCGACATCTACTCTTCTACTCGGTGTCGACCTGCACTCTTAAGTTTGGTGCCGACCTCTACTCTTCTATCCATTGCCGACCTCTAGCTCGCCTACCACTGCTCTCAAACTTGGCGCCAACGTCCGATCTCAAGCTTGGCGCCTCTCCACACATTCTCTGCGTCGACTTCACTCTTTAAGTTTGGTGTCTACCTCCACTCTCCTTATCAGTGCCGACCTCCACCCTACTTCTAGATGCCGATCTCCACTCTCATTCACGGTGACGACCTCACAGCTCTCGAGAAATTGTGTCACCAACTTCAGAAGTACCTACATGCTCAACATTGATTCCTAATCAACTGCCGACCTCAACGCGATGGGGATGCCATCAAAGGTGCCTCTCTCAAACATGCCGCCCTCACAAGACCGGCATCCCAATGATTATCGAGGACCCCTCTTGCGATCTCGCCGACCACATTTACATCTCCAATTCCTCCTTTAACATCACGTCAAGAAATCTTTCAAATGATCGCTCGTGTTAATTTCTGTTCATCAAGCCTATGACCGCAAACCCTGTTGGTGACATACCCAAGCGAGGTCAACCTCATTACTTTGCTTTGTCACTTCATGACTAAGATCGCTCGAGGTGTCTATGGGATAAGATCTAGCGACGATCTCATCAGTGGAACCTCTGACCTTGTGGAGACCCTGGGAATGGCCGACCTCACAAGCATTGTCGCAAGAGGAGCTCATCACCTCTCGCGACCTCTTGAGAGTCAAGGACAAGCGCCAACCTGGAATGAGGATTTGCCGACTTCTGCTGATCCCGCCGAGCTCAATACCTCCTTTCATCCCGCCGAACTCACCGCGGAGCTCATCACCTCTGCTCATCCCGCAAAGTGAACTGTCGAGCTCATTACCTCCTCTCATCCTGCCGAACTCACCGCCGACCTCATTACCACCGCTCATCTCGCTGAGCTCATTACCACCGCTCATCCCGCCGAGCTCACCGCCGAGTTTATTACCACCACTCATCTCGTTGAGCTCACCGTTGAGCTCATCACCTCTGCTCTCAACCTCACGAACACCAAATCCGCCAATCTCGGATGATGTCGCCTTGCGAGATCGATTAAACCTGCTTGAATTCGAGCCATCTAGGCGACTCCTATCTAATTCCATATCAACTCTGCGCTGATCTCCAACCATGGCATCTCGCCGAGCTCCAATTATAGAATCTGGCCGATCTCCAACTGTGGAATCTCGCCGATCTCCGACCGTGGAGTCTCGCCGACCTCCAGCTGTAGATTCTAGTCGATCTCCGGCTGTGGAGTCTCGCCGATCTTCAACCATGGAGTCTCGCTGACCGCCGATCATCAGAGATCTCACAGCGGCTCGAGAGGCGCCGATTAGGGTTTTAAAGAGTTATAGAAAGAGGTCCCACCGAGATCACAATCTCGCCGACCTCAATCTTATTCGCCAATCTGGCTCAACTTCTCTAACCCTTCGTTGCCAACTATGTGCGGCAACTCCATCCTCAACCAATGCAGATCCATTATCAAGCACTACGCTTTGTAAGATTGTGCTCAAGGCGCATAATATCTAGACGAGCTCCACGCTCAATGCTCCACGCGCCAGGCGCCACGCTCCGCAAAGACGTGCTTAAGACACATAACATATAGACAAGCTCTGCGCTCCACAACAACACACTCAACGCATACAACATCAAAACGAGCTTCGAGCTCAACAGAAACTATCGTTTGAACCATCACCGCACGAAGGAAGATCTTCCTAAGGCAGTCCAGAACGCCCAACGCCAAGTAGGCATATGTGAAGACTCGAAGTACACCCGCCAATCATAGAAATACCTCGCTCGCCGGACTAAGGGGGGACTATTGTTGGATATGGGATGCGCCCAATATGCCACTCGGCCCAACAAGACTTGTTAATTGTGATTTCGGTCCGACAAAATTGAGAGAAAGTCCATTAACACTCCGCAGAGGACAATCTCGGGATTTCGCGCAGAAACCCTAGAGTACCCTAACTCTACACTCAGCTATAAATAGTTCAAGACATTTATTGGAAACCTCATCCGGACCCCCGGACAATACCTAAAGAGCAATACTTTGCATCGAAAACTGTTATTGTATTTTGTATAATCCTTTTTAGCTTCCGAGCTCGTCACTATTGACTTGTTAGTTCTCCTGTGAACTGACGAGCTCAATCTTGACTCGTGTTAGTGACGACCTCACGTTTTCATCGTTAATAAAAGAACTAGCTTCACTCTTTCTCCAAATACTTTATTTATCTAGTGTTGTGCAATCTCTAGTACCAACATAATCGAAAAGCCTATTCTCTATCACTTGAAGAAAAAGAAATATCCAAAGCTAATAATGGAGTGTGTGTATTTATGTTACATGCAAACCTAATCGAGAAGTTCACAAAATTTCGAAGACATGTCTTTTATTTAGAAAACAATTGAAAGAAGTGGTGAAAGCTTTCCAGTTATAATGGGCTGCCATAGTGATATTTCCTAATGAGAACCATTCCTTTTCTTAGCACCACTACTATAAATTTATTGGCAACATGGTTATAGAAAA
The DNA here is from genome assembly GCF_030686135.1 of Camelina sativa. NCBI lineage: Eukaryota > Viridiplantae > Streptophyta > Magnoliopsida > Brassicales > Brassicaceae > Camelina > Camelina sativa. The sequence continues at coordinate 23,224,345 of NC_141886.1, read as the reverse complement.
TAAAAATGAGGCGTGTCTCATGTGATGTTACATTCCACTTGTGTGCATTGTGCACGAGAAAGAGAACCGGGCGGACAAAACCCACTACTTTACTTTCTTTTTTTTCTCTTACCCACAAGTTCAATTAATGTACATCTAAGGTTAAAATTATCTTCGAGTATATTCAAAATTTTCGATAATGTTTTAACTTTATAATAACCTTGACGTACGCACTACATCATTGTTATTGTGTAGTCTCAAAATCATCCCACGTATAAAAACATTATAGAATCTTTTTATGTTCAGTTTGGATGAGAAAACTTTTGTAGTCATTTATACTTAATTTTATTCCTATTAATCATGAACTCGCAGATTTTTGAAAACGTATAATTTAATGCCAATGCCCACAACTTATGTGCTTTGATATAGTCCATTTAACAATGATTCTTTTCAATTCATGTATCTCACCGTGCATTTCACTTTTTCCTTTATCTTCTTTGAATGGGAGATTCTTCTCTACTCCTTTTTCATGTGCACTAATTATGAAATCTATATAGCGTTCATCATTCATCAAATACATAAGAACAAAAAAGATACTAGTGAAGAAACTTTATAAAGAAAATATATATCAATTCGAACGGTCACAAACTACAAGCTTCTTATAAAATAATAAGTTTTGACAAATCGACAAGCTCTACGTGGAATCTCGTCACCTTGTTGACATTCATTCTAATTAAATCTAGTTAATATGGATAGATATGTTACATCATACATGGCATATCACTTTAATATATAGCAACTCTAATCATTATATATTCCAAATTGCTCTGATATAATTCCCACCTTCGTCCGTTCCGATAAATGCAAAACGAATGTTGACAAAAAAAAAACCAAAAAAAAATTGAAATCTGAATAAAAAAAGAATTACTTACTAATAAAAAGGGTTATTTGAAGCTCCTCAGCCTACCCACATCAGCAAAAATCTACTACTCTAAAATTTTGCCACATCAGCAATTTCAATTGATTAGTTTTTTGATTTCACACAAAATCGTGTGATACAGCTTCTTTAATTATTGGGAAACACACATAACCGAACTTAATTTCCCATATGATAATGTTAATAAATCCTTATACAATTTCCAATTAAAAGGTCCATCTTGCATTTTTTGCGTAAACCATCTACTAACTTTAAAAACTACTAAGCCCAAGAAAATAAATAAAAGCTACTAGGCCCAATTATTTTTGAAGTTTGAATTCGAGGAAGTTTGACGAACCCTTTGTCGCAATGATTTTAAAAATTTTAGGTTGAATTTCTATGAAAACTAATTAAGGTAATTAGATCTTTCAAATCTACTGACTTTTACAGAATTTTTTTGTTAGCTTTTTTAGGAAAAGTTACAAACTTCTTAGAATTTGATTAAATATTCTATGATTTTTTATTTTTTGAAAATGAATACACTTTATAAAGCAACTAGAATTTCACCCGCAGTAAACGGCAGAACTAAATTATAAATTATTGTATTTTATAGAATAATTTTTTTTGTAAAGTTTGATTTATATCCATTGTTTCTTATTAGTATGGATCGAAAATCTATATGTATTAATATATTAGCTACTGAAAAACACTTCAGTGAAGAAGTAATTTTTAATCTGCAAAAACTCATTATACGAAACCCGTGAAAGTAAATATTAGTTGTAAATACGTTAAGATCAATGCATTGAGATCAAAAATCTCGGCCACGATCCTCCTCCAAGATCGAAAATCAATTTGTTTATTGATTAGGCCGATTGTTTAGGAAATCTGACCAACATAAAATATTGTATTGTAAAATTGGGAATTTAATATTAATTAAATTAATTATAAAATTAATACTTAATGTTAGAGAGAGTAGTTCCGATTGTTTTGAAAATTTATTTAGGATGAGAAATTTTGTTTTCAAAAATAGAAACTTAATAATCTATATATATACATTTTTGGACAAATTTAGCAAATAAATCCTAGAGTTGGAACTTATTTACAATCATGTCATTAACATTAATTTTACAATTATTTTTTATTTTAAATAATATCAAATTTGGAATCTAATTTAAGAAGATTTTCTCCTATTCAAATTTTCAAAAGTATCGGACCAGCACACATTATCATTAAATATTTTATACTTAACTAATCCATTCTCTAAAAAATTGTTGATAATAACTTATTTTCATGTGTTTGAAAGCCAAGTGATTAAACTGTTGATAATAACTTTAATTTAAAAAAAATTGGGGCCCAAACTGACACAAATTGTTAAAAAAAAAAAATTACTTCTTCACCGAAGTTTTTTCAGTAGCTAATATATTAATACATATAGATTTTCGATCCATACTAATAAGAAACAATGGATATAATTAAGTTTATAACTTAATTACAGTAAATTTGTTATTAGATAGAATATAAAATTTTATATTTGTTTTGTTCTCTAGAATTAAACAGAGGTATATGTCTATATAGTATGTTAGTATATATGTTTATTTGTATTTAATTTTATTTTATTTTTGGAATATTAAGAATGTGTTATAGTATATGTAATATTTTGTAGTTCATATACTAAATAATTTATAAGTTAATTTTCAAAGCTATGATTATAAATTTATAGTATATATGAGATAAACTAATAGTTTTAGTGTTTGTTCTATAGTCCAAACCCGTCATGCTAGACGGATCAGACAACATGTTCAAAGATTTTTAATCTGCAAAAACTCATTATACGAAATCCGTGAAAGTAAATATTAGTTGTAAATACGTTAAGATCAATGCATTGAGATCAAAAATCTCGGCCACGATCCTCCTCCAAGATTGAAAATCAATTTGTTTATTGATTAGGCCGATTGTTTAGGAAATCTGACCAACATAAAATATTGTTTTGTAAAATTGGGAATTTAATATTAATTAAATTAATTATAAAATTAATACTTAATGTTAGAGAGAGTAGTTCCGATTGTTTTGAAAATTTATTTAGGATGAGAAATTTTGTTTTCAAAAATAGAAACTTAATAATCTATATATACATTTTTGGACAATTTAGCAAATAAATCCTAGAGTTGGAACTTATTTACAATCATGTCATTAACATTAATTTTACAATTATTTTTTATTTTAAATAATATCAAATTTGGAATCTAATTTAAGAAGATTTTCTCCTATTCAAATTTTCAAAAGTATCGGACCAGCACACATTATCATTAAATATTTTATATTTAACTAATCCATTCTCTAAAAAACTGTTGATAATAATTTATTTTCATGTGTTTGAAAGCCAAGTGATTAAACTGTTGATAATAACTTTAATTTAAAAAAAAAATTGGGGCCTAAACTGACACAAATTGTTAAAAAAAAAAATTACTTCTTCACTGAAGTTTTTTTCAGTAGCTAATATATTAATACATATAGATTTTCGATCCATACTAATAAGAAACAATGGATATAAATCAAACTTTACAAAAAACACTCCACCATTTTAATCGACTTGCACAACTATAAATACAAAAGTGTTAAATGATATAGAAATAAAACAACCAAAATTACAAAATCAAATTATAGTATACTCATATAATTATAAAAATAGAATATATTATGTAATACTATTATCTCTACATTGTAAATGAAAAAGAAAAATCACAAAAAAGTATATTTGTTAATTAAATTAAATCTAATGAATAATAAGGATATCCTAACTTGTATATAATAAACCAGTATATGTAGATGTAATCATATACATAATGTATTGATGTAATCATGTAAAACTATAGTAGATTAAAAATACAAAATATATTATATACATATATAATTAATAACTTAATATAATAAAGAAATTTTTATTTTGCATTTCTAAACAAAAAAAGATATAGTGGGTGAATATCTAGTTATATAAAAAGGATCACTAGGAACTAAAATGGTATGGCACTGGATCGTGTCACGCATTTTTAACAGACGTGAGTTTAAAGAATGGGATAATTATAAGTTCACACCAAATTTCACCCGATGCATGCTTTTCTTTTCTATGTATATATAATATATGCGTATGCGTACGCATAGATATTAAAACAACAACTCTCGTTTAATGTGGCTTTACAAATTACAACTTGAACTTTTTATAAGGTTTTTTTGAAGGAAAAACCAAAATAAAAGATACTGGTGAAAAAAAAAGAAAAGATATCATTTTGTGGTTTCACCAGTATCTTTTTTTTTTTTTTTTTTTTTCAACCAAACATTTTTTAATTTGATTAATGTTTGGTTGAAAAAAAAAAAAAAAAAGATACTGGTGAAACCACAAAATGAATGGTACAAATTGAACATTGTGCCTACAGTTTTTTTTTGGTATGAAAGTTAGGAACCAAGATGAAAATAATCAAAGAGACAGAACTGAAATTGGAGTTGAATTGACCAAACGAGGAGGGAGAACAAAAAAAAAAGAGTCATTTCTTGGGAAATATATCGATTGACAAAACAAAACGTAGCTATAGGCCCAGCACCTAATCCTGTAATCCATATTATCCAAATGTTGAAATTTTATTTAGATCTATTTATTAGAAAAACTAATGTAGTTACAAAAAGAAAATGAAATGCGTGTTGCATACACATATCATTTATTATAAACGGGAAAATGAAATGTAAATGGGAGTGGACTTAGAAGCAGGCACACATTTTCAGCTGTAAGAACAAAAAGATAAAAAGTGCTCTCAGGCCCAAATATCGAGGAAACTCATCCTTTCATCCCCTCTGACGCCGGTGAAGCTATGACTCGCCGGCGTCGGAACTCTACAGATCACTCTTACTTGCTGCTTGCAATCCCTTCTTGGCATCTAGCTCAATCATTGGGAAGCTTCTTTCTCTTTCAACCCTCCATCAAACTTGCAATCTGCTTTGGACAAACAATGCTTAGTGGTGACAGAGGGGGGTTTTGGCCGACATCTCTTCCTCAGTCTCATATTCTGCCCATAACATCTATGAAGCAGCGTTTAACCCCAAAATCATCATTGGCCTTCAAAACAGATCCGCCAGCTACAATCTGCACAAGCGACTGGGAGAAGTGGATCTGGTTTTTTCCGGCGTTGGGTGTCTCAACTCCGATCCTTGACCCGCCTTGCCGCAGCCGCCTTCAGCGCTTATTCCCCTACCCAACCAAGGTATCTCTAGGGTTTTCAATGTTGGTGAACTTTTTGTTAACCTTGGGCCTTATCTCTAAGCCTCGGCCCATTACCAAAAACTACTGCCCAAATGCAATAAGCAATCAAATGGTTCAGGTTTATCGCTCTCTCCCTCTGGTCAAGCCAGTCCGAAATGGAGTTCCGATCTTCTACAGTTGATGGATGTAGTTTCCATCTGAAGTTCGAATTGAACCCATGGAACGGGTAGTGGCAATGCATCTATGAAATCCTGACACCATATGTTCTCCTCGTCAAGCTTTATAAAGGCCTACTCTTGCTGAACCGCTATCGACGTTATGACTTTGGACATCGAGTTTCTCTGCCCAGGTCTGATCTTTATAACCCTCTATCAACCTCCATCATAATACCTCTTAACTCTAGATTGGCTGGTCTTGAATCCTATGCTAGAAGAGTAGTGGTCCCCCTTAGTTTGGTTGATATGTTATTGTGTCGGGTTCGGATGAAGGTGTGGAAAAGCAACGGCATTATGACCACACCTCCACAGAGTGTTGGTTACCGATGCTTTATCAACCAGTCACCTCTGTTTCCCCAGAAACTCAAGTCTGTATTTGTGAAAATAAGTTACTTTAGGGAAACAACGGCGTTATTGACAAGAGTAATGCTAAGGTTATGTAGGGCTGAGACTATCTACTATGTTGCTAGTCATGGTGACCATCGAAGCTTCTTGTGCTGTGTTTTGTCTGTACTGGTCGGGTCGTGGATGGTCTTACCTAGATCCGTTAATGATATTGTGATATCCAACTCACCTTCTCTAGTTCCGATCATATCTGCTTGGTCAAGTCGAGGATTCCTCGGTAGCAGTATATTGTGCTCTGCAGAATGGTCTGAGATATATCATTGTCAAATCCAGTCGGTTAGCAGTGTTTGGGTCTCTTTATTGCTGAACTCTAATCTGGAACTTGATCCAACAAGCTGCGTGAATCTGAAGCGTACAATCATGGTCCCCATTTGTCACATATCACCGAAAGATAGGAAGCTAGGGTCTGCTATTATAAATCAGGGTCAAACCGGCTGCAAGCTTTGTGTGAAACTCCTCAACGTCCATGGCCATGAGCTTCATGTGAGGGAGGACTCACCTGCTTTGCTACGGTTTGACACCCAACTCTTTCGATCCCCAGTTGAAGCTCCTTCTAGAGATATAAGTTTCAATCTTAAAGTGTGGAATGACGTTGCTCCAACTACTTTATCTCTAATGTTGGCGATACACCCATCTAGTGCTACCGCTGTCACATCCTTTTTTCAAAGCTCGATTGCGTTAACCGCTACAGCTACTTATGACTACTTGGTGGTCAAGGATTTCGTGAAGCTTGTCTTCATGGTCGAATCCACCTTGGTTCCAACAGATTCTCTTGAAGAACTCATGGAGCTCTTATCCCTTTTCTCCTTTGATTATCTTGTTGTATGCTATAAGAACTCACCTCTTTATGAGGATCTGATTTGAATGAAAGGTTAACTTGTTTGACAAAAAAAAAAAAAAATGTAAATGGGACAATTTTCTAAGCAACTAATATAGTACAAGTTTTCTTCTATGGCACTCAATATTTATTCTCAAGTCAATTAAAGCTGTTATGTTCGTTCGTATACAGAAAAAAAAAAAAAAAAACAGATGGTCCAACACGACGAGTCGATGTATTTTGACCCCAACACTTCGTTTTCAATTCAGATCGAGCAGCACATTCATTATTTTTATCAACTTAAAAACTGTTTACATTTGATGGCTTGTTGTTTATAGATATTGGGCTGAATTTGTGTATTTGCTTGAAGGCCCAATAAACTTTTTTCTTGTTGGTCTAATTCAGATTCTTTTCAATATGCTTTCGAAACCTTTTTCCATTTTTTTTTTACTGAAGATAAATATATATAATCGCATTAGCTATAGTTACAAATATTTTACCCCCTTATTTAACATGAATTTTTAATATTCAAAATTTTACTGTCCATTGAAATAAATGTTATAGATAGCCGATGTTGAAGATGGTATTAGAGGTCATTGAATACAAAATTTAAGATAAAAAGGACGTTTTCAGTTAGATCTTAATACAATTAAATCTGGGGTTTCCTATATGACGTGGAATATTTATGGAAAGCTTGCGCAAATGGGTAGGTAGGGAAACTTGGAGTCTCCCAACAACAAGGTTTGGTGGAAACTGCGGATGAGACTAATTAGTCTTTTACATCGATTAATTAGTAAACTCTTATTCGTCCGAATCAACAACGATTAAATCTTAATCATTATGAGACTTACCGAACCTGCGATTAGTTTCTTCCCTTTTTGTATAGGGGGGAATTGTGTTTTTCTTTAAATGAACCTAATTTATGAATTCGTTACTAACACATTCAATTGAATAAATAAAATAATATATATAAGCACACAACACGCACTAGCCTAACACACACACATATATATAAAATCAAACAAAATACCGAAGAAAAAGGTTTGCACGACACATATGAATTAAACTCATCTCAGAATTATTAAAGTTCATCATTGTCCTTTCACTAACGGCACAACAGTAACATTCCAAATAAAGCGAAGATATGGTACACTGATTCTCTAAGCGAAATAAAAGTCTACCACACACGAAAATAATATAAAAACAGATCAATATGATTTTTGAAACTCATATACGCCAAATCTTTAAACTTTCATAAAACAATGATAATGTTCATCCGTAGCTATGTTTATATAAGTAAAAAGTTAGCTATCATGCATGAGGTGAAACCTATTTGGTGACTAAAATATCATATATGAACTGTCAACATAAGAAATCTAGTTATAACTACGCACATGGGAGGTGCCGAATCTTTTATTTTTTTTCATTAGATTAGACCTCGTTGGTAGGTACGCTACAGTGTGTTGCGTTTTAAAGTGTGTGCGCGTGTGTGTATATGTAATTTATGTATATATGCATATATAGCGCACGCACGAAAGGTATGTACACGTACGAGATACCCGTGAGTCAATGAACCAAAAGAGTTCGAGTGATTGGGTGACACGTGCGAGGTTCTCCACTCCAGATGTTTCATCAAAGTTTTGTCGTAATCCTTCTACTGTTAACTCATCGTTAGTTGCGTGGATTCTCCTCCTCCAATATTTTACATCTTCTTCTATAAGTAGCTAGGGCTCCTTCTTCATTAAAATATCTTTCTATTTAGTAACCAGTAGAATAATAATATAGGGATGGGTTATATATATGGTCGACATCAGAAGATGGAGATGAAGAGTTATTGGATTCGATGCTAGGTTTGTCAAAGTGAGCAATCTTATGTGTTCTCATCTTTGTTTCGTTGTCTGTTCGACCTTGGCCTCGATCTCTCCTTCGAAACCCTAATTCAAACAATTTCTTAACCCTTATCTTTTATGCCCTTCAGGCTTCCTTTCTATGATCTTATCTTTATCTTTACATGGTATCTAACTGTGATTTATCATCCGGGAACGATGAAACGTTTAGTTTCTGATGAGGGTTCTTTTGTAGGTTTAACACACTGTCTATGTATGCGAAAGTCTTTATGTTCGTAAAATAGGGATTTTATTTCTTATACATAAAACTTTAGATTATTAATTATAGGCATGCAGATTTTCTGATGCTATGCAATATACAATCGTATATTTACATGAAGAACCTAACGACATATAGAAATATACATGTAATTGAAAAGCAGTTGGTTGATTCGGTTAGAGGGAAAATGTTTTCCTATTGGATGTAATATAAATACATGAGCATATATACGCTTATAGGTATATACGTTTATAGAACATATTTACGTACATATAGCTAGCTAGGTATATACATATATATACTTATCTGACTCTGCATAACGCAAAACTATGAGGATCCATATATATGTATATGCATGATTTCATATATATCGTACGGTATATCATAGAATGACAAGAAAAAGGGTAGGCATATTTTTATATTATATATACGGATTTAACTGAACATGTTTATATTGTTTCTAATTAATTTATCTGGAGATGGCGATTTCTCAAAACTCTTACACAGAACAAAAGTACAGCATATTAATAAGAGTCGTTACTTCCTAAGGCGTGAAAGTTTGCAATTGGTGTTTATTTTGTCCCGTAGAGCTAAGTTATTTGTGATTTAAATAAATTAGCAAGTGTTGATGGTAAAGCCAAAGCCAAGGTCGAACAGACAACGAAAAGAAGATGGAACCAGATCGGGACTGCTCCTTTGACAAGTGTTTGCACTGAATTCAACAACTTTGCTCGGCTTAGTTTTTTACATGTAATTATATATATGTGCATGGTTCGATGAAGTGAAATACTTAAGATAATTTTTGTAATAAAGAAAATAAAGTTAAAAGAAGAGGATCGGAAGATCGAGGCATATGGACCTCAAACACTACCAACCCCCAAAAAACCTAAAGCCAAACCAAACTCGTATCTCTTTGTTTGTCTCTTTATCTACTACGCTCTAAAACCCTTCGGGTAGGTGTGCTTCGACGCGTGATTCATGTCTTCCCACCATTACTTTAATTTACATTGTTTTTTAGTAACATTAAATAATAAATTTAATGTATCATGTTATTTTTCTTTTGTTTGTTAATTAACTCGATTTAATTGCATCTATTTTTAATAATGAATCTCGACGGGGCAGGTTAAAGGGACTCCGCCCGCCTTGTCCTTTGGAAGTTTGTATGCAGATTGCAAGCAGATCGTTTAAACGAATAAAATAAAACAGCATTTTTACGATAAATTTTTCCACTAAATTTTATTCCCTACATTTTATATTACTTGTCGGCAATTTCATACATATTCAAAAAAATAATTTGATTTCTTATTTTATCTTTTATTAATACACCATTTCATTTGTTATAATTAATTAATAAGTTAAAACCGAAAGATAAAACTAAAAATTTGATGGGAGATTTTCAAAAATAATGAAATGTAAAAACTATAGTCTAAATGTAAAAGAAAAAACCCAAACCTAAAAAAGAAATTTTAAAAATTAATTTAAGATAGTGTAATTACGTAAAATAAGATAAAAATAAAAATGTTCAAAATAATATTTTTGAAAAAAGTATTTCTAACAAATTCTCAAATTTGATTGATAAAATTGCTTCATAAATACAAAATACAAATAATTTTAACTGTAAAACAATAACAAAAAAATCAGAGAATAGGTGAAGTTTACAATTTGAACTCTGTTTCGGTAATTTATCATAATTCTTTTTTTTGTACATATATAATTTTTGATATAGGCTTGCAATAATCTATCAGAATTCTTGAGTAAATTCAATTAAACGATCTTTAACAAAATTTTTTTTTTAATAAAACTATCCCAGCCGAGAAACTAAAGAAGAACAAAACGATGCCAAGAAACGATGCCAAGAAGGTTATAGTTGCGTGCAATACATATAAACTGAGTTTTGTAAATTTTTCATTATACGATATAACTATATATATTTTTGTTAATGTTTTTATATTTTATACTTTCTATTTTATTGTCTAATTATTACATCTTTCACCCTTTTTATGAATGCAAGGCAGATGTAGTTGAATAGGAAACATAATCATTACCGATCAAGATATAAAGCATCTTATGGTAGCTCTAAATATGTGCCTATGCCAAGAAAGCTGAAACCAATATTCATTCCCATGTTCAACATTTCAAATGCGTCCGTATATATAAAAAAAAAACTCTTCGACACTGTCGAAAATATTAATACCAAAGAAGTTTCATTGGGTAAACATTAAAGTATGAAACAAATTAAATAGTAATAATCAAAATTACTAGCCCAAAAAAGGTTTCGATACATAACATAAAAATTATGCTAGGGTGTTAATTACATGAGTCACTGAACTTCAATAGAAGTGAATACTGTTTTGCAATGTGTGGAAATGAAACATTGTTAACTTATTTATATATTTAATAGTTGAATAAGAGAGTGAACTATCTTATTCAAGTAATAAATATAGTGAAATATCATTTTCAAGTATTAAATATAGTAAATTTTTGAACAACATGTATGTAGTGAAACTGAAAATAAGAAAGCTACCATAGATCTCTTTATATTTAATGGAAAAGAAATGAAGGCATATGTAAATTGTGTACTGGTGTAATATATATATATATATATATATATATATATTTTCATGTGGAATATATCTACACGTGTATTTAACATACAATTCTTTTATCTACTTTTTTTTTTTTTTTTTTTTTTTTATCACCTGAAGTTTTATTTATAACTTGATTTCTCATCAAAGAAGAATACAACATTGCCCAAAAAGACAGCTAAAGCCGACAGACGAAGTAATGTCCTCGGAGTCAAAGCCGACGGACGAAGAGATGTCTTCGGAGTCAAAGCCCTATAGAAAGGAAACTAAAAACAAACTAATAAAGATTTTTAAACCATACAAAGAAGGACAAACCCTTACAAAAAGAACAGAAACCAATTGACTAGAACCCTAGGAGATACCCTAGACCTAAGAAAGCAAAGAACACATCTTCTCCCGAAGCTCCTGTGAAAGAGATTTATCATAGGTGTCCACGGCCAATCCAAAGATAACATCTACAATCTCCTATCATGATGAAAGATGATCTCTCTGACCCAAGGACTTCATAACCCAACAAGTAAAACCACTAAGAGAAAACTCTAACATACTTCTGGATGCGACGACGACGTCTGATGCGCCAATTCACGTCTAGCTAGAATCCTTCAAAATGCCACCAATCTAAACAGATCTGGAAAGCAAGATAAGGAGCAAACTCTAAGCCCTCGGTTATCACCAAACTCAAGAGCGAGGAAGGCGATAACTCGAGGCTGCTAACAACCACAGCGAACAACACCAAGGAGAAGAGGCCTGCAAACTTAGAGAACTAAAACATCTTGAAACAAAAACTGAGCCTCTGCGTAAGAAGGGAATGAACCAAAAGCGAACCGCTAGCTGATACAGTGAGACAAAGATCGAGAGGAAAAGGCAATGGCTGGATAAGAACCCACATCCACTCCACATGGCGCATTGAAGCAATGACAAGCACAAAACCGGCTTTGAGACCTGGGACAGGAAACAACAAACCACAATGGCATTATTCTTCGAGCTATCCGTCGATCTAACTGATCCGACATCATCATCTTTGCTGTAATCAGAAACCCTCACATATAAAGGCCGCTCAAACCGCTTCCTCAACACCTAAAAACATACACCGAAACAAACTAAACGGCTCCCCAAACGATGGCTGAAAGACCTGACAGGGTCACTCTTGAAACAAACTAAGACGAAACAGACTAAGACGAAGCAAACTAGCCCTAGCATACCGTAGAAGAGAACCAGACCCGCAAGTCTACTTACCAGATCAGAAGACAAAAGGAAACCAACGGTCACAGATCCACAAAGAACATACTCAATTTTCCAAGGGAAACCAAAGCCTTCTTCGGATTTTACAAGAGCAGAGGATCCGACCACACTACTGAAGTCGAAGTCCCAACAACGACTCTCTCTGGAGAAGCCTACCACCGAGCAACCTTGCAAATCTTGCCGTGAAGACCCGCTGTATCAGCCAATCAAAACTCTTCATCACTGAAACACTGGGATAGATAGATCGAGAGCAAAAACAACAAAGCTAGAGAAAAACAAAGCGGGGGAGGCCAGATCCGGTGCTAGACAAGCCACCAAGATCCAGCCTTGATCTGAAATTTTTCTTCTTCTTCGGCGGCTGAAAGTTGAGAGAGAAAGGGAACTAGGTTACCCTTTTTCTTGCTTTTGAGTTATGACAATTCTTTTATCTACTAATTTCAATAAAATCTATCATGTCCTTTTAGAATATATATCTATATTTTAGCTAATTTAACAGAATTAAACCTTCATTTAAACAATTAATTATTGGAGTAATTGAAACATTTTCGGTGCGGATCAGTGAGAGCATGTGTATAAACATACTAAATTGTAGAGTTTTTAATTTAAAATCACACTTTATATATTTCCCATAGGATATATTTCTCCTTTCTAATACATCACTCAAGCCCAAAATAATCGATTTTCTGACCGCAAATATGATTCTAAGACCTTCTCCATCGCTGGGTTCATAAAGGAATCCTTAGTGTTTTGTTGAAAAAAAATAAATCAAAACAAAACAAAAAATGTAAGATCTCCCCTTATATAGTATACTCGATCGTGGGTTAAGAGACGCTACGTGGCAGCTCTCTGTTGGGCGAACAGAAAATACAAAAGGAAAAAAAAATTTGGACAGATTAGTAGCGAAGGCGATTTGGAATCCAATCGCGAAAGAAAGAATCGAGTTTCAGTTGGAGATGGATGCGGTTTGCAATTGGAGTCAAATAAATTAGAAGAGACTGAAGCAATTGGAATCACAAGGTACGTTTCTTAGTACAATTGTATGAATCGCAAATTGTTTTATGATTAAGGTTTCTTAGCAAATGATGTTCTCTCTTTGGTGTTGTTGTTGATGGTTCTGTTCTGATCTGGGTTTGTCTTGTGTGTTAACCTTATGATCTCGTTGTTTTATTTTACTGGCTAAACATGAACAAAAAGTGTTGGTCTTGATGATCTGTTTTTTGTGATCTTATTGGCTAAACATGAACAACATTTTGTCTCGGGAAAAATTTAAACGTCTTCTTTAATCATCATCACAACTTAGCATTTTAAAGCTAGCTCTTTTTATTACTACAATATGTGTATGTATGTAACTATGCCTAATGATTTTGGCTTTTAGGATTGTAGGAGTGAACAATGTATTAGTTTAATGATGGTTTTGGTGTTTTTAGTGAGTGATATAAACAGTTTGGGCTCTGAAATGGATACTACAACATCAAGTGGTAGTAGCCCTGCTATGTTACAACTCCATAACATCATTCCAGAGAATCCCATCACTGCAATGGAATTGCCATTTCCTTCATTTCTGCGTCTAAAACGCCACTGCCGTGGAAGTTCTGTTCCTGTAGAATTCTTCTTGGCTTATGTTCCTTCCATTGTCCTTCATGTTCTGACAACATGTGATTTGGGTCCTCGGGACCTTGTGAAAGTCGAGGCGAGTGATATATGCTCCTCTTTCTTTTCATCGTTTTGATTCTGTCTTTCATGTGTGTTGATGTTATCTGATTGATTTATCATCCTCAGGCAACATGCTCTGTCTTCAGGAAGCCGACAAACTTTTCCCCTGACTTTGGCCTGTCTATCTCAGAACTTGCAGGTCCTGGTCATAGCATTGCCGTGACATCAAAGGTGGTATGCTTAAGTTTGAGCTCCTCTGATGCACATGGCTGGACATGTGGTTTAATTATTCAGGTTTGCGTTCCTCTTTCCCTTTAGTAATCTAATGCTTTCCCCTTTAGTAACCTGATGCACAAAGCCATGTCTCTCCCCCCCTCTTTTTTCTCTGAATCTTTCATGCTGCATATGTTTCTAGTGTTTGATCTTATAATTATGTTCATGTAATTTTTGCCTCTTGGATATGTTATTTTAGATTGTGGAGGATGCTTTGCTCTGTGGGTGATGGTTCTGATGGATCGTTGTCTTCTCTGAGCTACATCTTCAGGTAGTCTTCTTCCTCTTAATTGATTTTGTTTTTTTCTTTATGTATAAGTGACATTACATATCTCTGTTTCTTTGATGCAGACCATCAAGATTAATGTGTGAGGGTTGAAAGAGAAGAAAGAAACATTGTAAAAGTGAATGGTTTGCGTAGGAAGCTAGAACCATACAAGGAGATTGTGTGTACTGCTTTGTTTGATATTATAGCTCAGGTTACAGTTTCAAACATTTGTCTTACGAGTTTAGTTCTGTAATTGTAGATTTACTCAGATTTTTGTCTTTTTTCTTCATGATGCAAGCTTTTTGTAATTATAGTTTAATCATTTATACTACTTCTAATCTATTTAAACTTTAAAAATTTCAAATAAGAGATCCATAATTATATACTACCATTGGAGAATACAGTTTTAATTAAGAGATCAAGAGTTCTTAGAATTTAAACAGTACACAATTAATTTTTAAAATATTCAACCAGTATATAACATCCTCAATATATCAACCCCCATTAATCTTGCTCTAATGCATGCATATATAAATCACAACATTCATTATATTTGAATGTGTTTGAGTGAGTGATGTTTTTGTAGGAATATGTGGTCAATAATACAAAAAAGAATTATCCAAAAAAAAAAAAAACAAGAAGAAAGAGAAAGTAGGAAAAAAAGTACTGGTTTTACTTACAAAAGAGTGCATCTACTAATGTGTCTTTGACATCAGTTTCAACTTTCAACTAACAATACCCTTCTCATATGGTCTTCTTCGATAAAGTTAGGTAGGTTGCGTCTGTTAAGGCCCATTAGCCCAACTATACTCATTATACACTTTTAATTAAACTTTGGTACATTAACAAATTGTTTAGGTGAAGTGAAGAAACAAAGAAATATTAAATTATTATTATTTTAAAATGAATTTTGATACTATTGTAATCTTTTTCATTTCATTTATTTTATTTTTGGATGCAATGCAAAAAAATATTAAATATGACTCAAATTGTCGAAGAGATTCCAAATTCACGAATGTGCCATTTTTTTTTTCCCACTTTTCACTAAAACTACTATACCACTTTCGTTGATAGAACTTAAACAAAAAGTAAATTTTAACAACAAGTATTTTAATTATTGGTTGAAAACATGTTTTCTTTATGTAAATGCTTAGATATAAACTACAGAAAAAGATATTGTCAAAAAAAAAAAAAAAAGATAGATTTTGAAATGTGTAAATAAGAAAATATCTTTGTGCTATTCACCCCGATTTTTGGGCGCCGAGGCGGTACTTTGCTTGTTCTGCCTCCACAAGTAAAAGTATTTGTCATTTCATTATTCAAAACCACGTGTCACGTCATGATCATGGACATGACCGTCCATTTGATCGCAGCCGCCCAATGTTAAAATATCTAAAGATTGTGTGGATAATATCTTGCTTTGTTGCTATGTTCCGGAACGTTCTTGAGACAAGATATTTTTGGAGACCCCGATAACTTCTAGAACTTGTCTTTTGTAAGAATCTTGTTACATATAACCGCCATTGGAACTCAACTCCTGTTTTTATATAAACCCCCCCAAACAAAAGCTTACAACTAATATATCATCTCGTGAATATGCGTTGATCAGATTACATATTTAGAGAATATACGTAACTAACCAATGGAAGGTGGCATTAAGCAAACGTCGTCGTATTACGAGATTCTTGGCGTTGCCGTTGATTCTTCGGCGGAGCAGATACGGCGGGCGTATCACAAGCTTGCTATGAAATGGCATCCTGATCGGTGGACGAATGATCCTTATGGAGCTGGTGAAGCTAAACGAAGGTTCCAGCAGATTCAAGAAGCTTATTCAGGTAAAGATCTGTTCACACTTAGTTTTGAGTTTTTTTGGTTGTTGTTGTCCCAGTGACTGACATTGTTTTCTTGTGATGTTTTAGTGTTGTCGGATCAGAGGAAACGAAGTCTTTATGATGCTGGACTCTATGATTCTGGAGAAGATGAGGTATGGTTATACTTCAAATGAGATATTGGTAAATTGTTTTGTTCATTACAAAAAACTGATTTGTTTTGTGTTTTTTCTCTAAAGGGATACTTTGATTTTGTTCAAGAGATGGTTTCACTCATGGCTCAAACTAGAAGAGAGGTACATCATCTCTACTTTAGCACCAGATTAGGGGACCTTTCACTGTTTCTTCTTACACACGTTAACGTTGTAATAATGTTGGCGTGCAGGAAAAGCAATACAGCTTGGAAGAGCTACAGACGATGGTCGATGACATGGTCCATGAGTTCCAATCAGAACCATTGTTCCAGAACCAATCAGTTGAAAGGAATTTCGACCTAAACCAACCGGTTGATTGGCATTCACAGATGTCTCTACCGGTTTCAAGCTTTGACTTCTATCCGCAGAGCAGCTACTAAACTAGATCGATTTGGGGAAGCAATAATCTAGATTCGATTTAGGTTTTTTTGGAGACTCGAACCCGTGACTAATGAAGGATCACCGTCCCGGGATTTTTTTTCAGCTGATGGACTGGATTCAAAATCTCAACTCTGTGACTTATGGTACACGAAATAGAATATGCTGTAGGGTTTTCACGTTTTGTTGTTTGGAAATTTTGCTAGGTTTAAGAAGCATTAGTTTGTAATTGCGTTTTTCTAATGCTTCTGTACTCTCTTGTAACAACTTTTTTCATGTACCGAAATACAGTAAAACCTCTATAAATTAATAAACACTACAAATTAATAAATTTTGCTGGTTTCAAGTCGGGTCAGTATAAAAATTAACAATATTCGATAAGATAATAAGGTAATAATTTTTTCGAAATCTCCTTATAAAATATGGTCCCAATAATATCATAAATTAATAATCATAATTTATAGGCATAAATACTAAGACAATTTTGTAAAATATGAATCTAGTGTTGTTTGTCCTTTCTTAAAATTGGAATCTCGTTGGAGTTCATCTCTGATTTTCCTTATTGCATCAAAAACTCCTGGTGTTGTCTTCTCGATTTGCATCCAAAAGTTGTGAAGAGTTCTAGACGCGATAATTGCTTTCTTACGTGTAATTGGTTCCAAAGGTTCCACATTATCGTCTTCAGCTTTTTCACCAACATTAATGACAGAAGCCACAATCTCTTCTAAACTCTGAACTTCTGAGCATGCATCATTTTCACCTGGATAGTCGAGTAGACTATTGACATCCATTTTATTTCGATAACTAAGATTATTAATCACCACTTCAAGTTCCTGCATACCATCTTCACAAACTGATTCCTCTTCTGAATTCCTTGATACGGCATCCCTTGAACGAATTTTACAATGTCGAAAACAATTTGCTATTGTCTCTCCATGAACATTAGTTGTCCAAGCAGAGACCGCAAAATTGATAGCATGCAAAACATTGATCTTAGCTGGATCAGATTGTCCCAACTCATATCCTTCTAAAACCTCACGGTAAAATCTCCTTCGATAATGCATTTTAAAAGCTCTTATTATTCCAGCATCACAAGGTTGGATTTTTGACGTCATGTTAGGTGGCAAGAAAAACAACTCAACATTATGTAATCCTTCAATATTTCTTGGATGTGCTGGGCAATTATCTACCACAAACAAAACCCTTCTACCATGCATTATCTGATCAAACCAGCGAATATATTCTTCAAAAATAACACTTGTCATCCAAGCTCTTTTGTTGGCTCGATAATGACAATTCAAGCTATTCATATTGACATTCTTGAAGCAGCGCGGCTTCGCATATTTTCCAATAATCCATAAGGGATTTTTCAGACCCATCCTCGTTACAGCAAATAACAACAGTTAACCTTTCTTTGTCTTGTTTTTTGCCTTCAAGTTGTTTTGTAGCAAGAGAATGATCAGCTTGTAACCTATAAAACAAACCAGTTTCATCCATATTAAAAACATCTTTCTTAGAAAACTTATCTATTTTTCCTCTTATAGCTTCCAGCTTCTTTTCCATGTCTTCAACATCAACTGAACCGCTTTCTCCAAACCGACGAAACGACTTGATACCGTGTCGTAATTTGAATTTTTCAAGCCAGCCTTGAGAAAATTGGTGCTCAAAATCTTGTTCCGGGTATACAAGTTTCATAGTCACTTTTGCCTTCTCTAAAATTAGTTCTCCGTTCATATTCACACGATCTTGGTATTGAAGAAACCATTCAAAAAGAACTTTCTCCATCTCTGGATATTTTGCTGGTTTGTGACGTTTGATATCTTTTCTGGATTCCAGATTGGTGGAAAGATATTCATCTGATCTTTTGAGTGTGTTTGAGATTGTACCTTGGCTAACTTGAATTTGAAATTTTTCTTGAATCCACAATTGCAACTCTTTTTGAGTACATTTGGTATGATCTCTTTTGTACTCACATAACTCTTTGCGTATTTGGTCTGTCATGGTTGCTTTTGCAACACATTTTAGATGAGAAGCCATAGCTAAGATTTTGTGTAAAGAAAAAAAATAGTAGACGAGAATAGCTCGTACGTTCACGTTCGTGTCTACAAATAAAGACATAGGTTCTATAGAAATATGAATGTTAACATAATTGAATATGTTATATCAAAGCATAAGGAATTTTATATAAAGAAAAATTCTAAAAAGTATATGATTTTAAGGAAAAAAATTCCAAATTTACATCTAGAAATATTTTAAAAGTTAATGTAATAAATAATATTGTATTTTGCAAAAATATTTCTATAAATTAATAATTATTAATTTATACGATAAATTAATAATTATTAATTTATGGATAAATTAATAATTATTAATTTATGGATAAATTAATATCACTATAAATTAATAAAATCTCAAAGTCCCCACATTATTAATTTATAGAGGTTTTACTGTAATGTCATTTTGGAAAAAATAAAATCTTAACCAAAAAAGGAACAAGCAAATCAAGCAATGCCGAACTTATAAAGCCCAACCATCGTTTGCAGTTTAGCCTTAATATGGGTCCAAGTCTTTACTCGGGCCGAGTAAGTTGGTCAACGTATACCATCTTTTCCATCTTTTCCAGTATTAGAATCCCTTATATAATAAAACGGAAGTATATAACCTTTTTTTAAACTATATAATATATATTATAAAATTAATTATTTGATTATTTGATAGGTTATAGGTTATCTAGGTTATAACCATTACTTAAATTTTGATTTCAGATTCTCTTAAAAAGGATATTTCAAAACAATAAAATAAAATCTCCACAAAATATTTAATTAACCATATATAAGCAACAAAATCTCAAAAATTAATCATTCTTCCATGGATTAAGAGTGATTTTCGATTATACTAGCAACTATATATCAAAATAACATAAATAATGTTTGTTATGATTGATTTGATAATTTCAAAATATTTAAACTAATATACAGAACAATTATAATGTTTTATTCACAACAACTTTTAAAAACAATCACATAAATTATATTTTATATAAAAATTACAATATAAATAAAAAGAATTTTAACCCGTACTTTAACACGGGTCCTAAGTGTACATATAATTTTCTTGACATTAAATAAGACCGTAATGAATCATAGTCGGTGGCCGTATTTGTTTAAATTATTAATCAACGTATTCGTTTATTTCAATTGCATGTGCAATTGTTAACCAAAAGAAACAAGTTATGGGATAGAGACGCTGTGTTCTTAGCCTTCGTCAAATTATTATCCCCTAAACTAGAGGACTTCTTTCTTGTATTTGTTATTCTAGAGTTTTTTTTCCTAAGAATGGAAATTCTCGTTGAAAATGAATATATTTAGGTTTATACAATCACAGATTCTAAACCTATAGGATTGACTCCCAAAGCAAAAAAAAAAAAAGAGATTAAAACATGGAAGTAGAAACAATTATTCCATTGGCTCAACGTAAGCCGTGAAGCAAAGTGATACATGATTTTCTTAGAGTTTTACAACAACAACAACTACAACAAAATGTAGTCCTTGACTCCTTGGGTTGAATTGAATTCTAATTAAACCTACAATCATATACATAAAAGTAAGGTTTTGGTCTCTCCTTAGTGGTTGATTTTTATTTAATGCTTTCTAATTTTTTTATTAACTTTCTAATTTTTGATTGTTTTAAACAATATTTAAGACCAATTAATACAATACATTTAACTCACACATTAAAATAAAATTATAACTGAAAATAAAATCTCCTCCTCTCCCACCAATATCAAATGTTGTTATATCTCATATGTGTTGTAAGAGTTTGATTATATATTTTAATTTAGAAAGTATTATATATATTTAACATAGTTTACAATTTTAATTTTATTTATATAAAAATAAAATGTTTCTTTTATATTTCTTGCTTTTCTAATCTATTCATATTTAATTTTTTAAATTTCCATAGTTAAATTTAAATGCACATATGTTGGTTTTAACAAAAAAAAGTCAAGTTTATTTGAGAATTAAATATTCCTATTCATTTTATTAGTCCATTTGACATTTAATTTTAAAAATTTAATATTTATTTTTAATTAAACAACACATTTTATTATATACATTAATGCATACTCTAAATTCATTTTTTACTACTAAATTATAACTGAAATTACATAAATTGTGAATTGACTTTTTCTCCTCCATTCATTTTCATTTAAACACTCTATTAATTATAACTGTAACTTCTCTAATTTAATTATTTTAGAAATGTAACTTTCATCACTTTTTATCCTATAAATAATTATTCTCACATCCTCCTCCACCATATCCCAAATCCTAAATATTTTCTTTCTTTTTTAGAATGTTCTTGCATACCCAAATAAGAGTTTGATTATATTTTTTGTTTACTATATATTTTACATTGTTTTGAATTTTATTGTTTCTTTGTTTTATATACTTCCCATTTTCTTCTTTGTTTTCTTATATTATTTTGATTTAGAATACATATGTATTCTTATATGCATAATAAATTTTTGATGACCATAATAATATTTTGGTTATAACCATCTCATAATAAGGGAATCAAGCTAAAGAAAACATCTTAAGTCTTTACTTTAGATGTTTGATTAGTTCTTACAAATTCATGTATATTTATTTTATTCTTAAAATTTGAAATTTTCTCATGAAGGAAATTTTTGTAATATAATTCTCAAATCAATTTTTTTTACCTCTCTCTTACCTCCAACAAAATTGTAATATATATATATATATATATATATATATTTTAGAATACTCATCATTATATTTCATATGTGTTTCAACATATAATTATATAAAATTCATAATTTTGAAATTTAATTCAAATATGCACTTTAAAGATTTTGCTATATAAAAAAGCAATTTGATATTTATTTTCTTTCTAGCTTTTACTACAAGGATGAAAAATTGAAACTAAGCCTAGCAATATAACTTAAATTAAGGGAAATATAAAAAAATTGTAATATAATTATCAAATCAAGTTTTCTTAACTCTCACTTACATCCAACAAAATTGTATTACATTTCTTTTAGAATAATAATCATTATATTCAGTTTGTGATTCTACATATAATGATATAAAAATCACTATTTTTTTATTTAATTCAAATATAAATATTTTTTCTATATAAAAAACAAATTGATTTTTTATTTTCTATCTTGCTTTTAATTACAACAATTAAAAATTATAACTAAACCTAGCAATATATCTTAATTTAAGATTCTTAAGGGGAATATAAAACTATTTTTTATCTTATTTTAAAACTTTGAATGCACTTCATATGATTTTATAGGAAAATATGTATTTTTTACTTTCAAAATAGTTTAGCTTTTAATTATTAAATACTTTAGGTTATGTGTTAGTTTATATGAAAAACTTAAATTATATATTTAAGTCACATAGTAAACTTTCGTTTTTATTATTAATAATATTTTATTACCTCAAATGCTTAAAAATATTAATGAAAATTATTATCAAAGTTGAACAATAAAAAATAAATAACTTTAAGAGATATGTATAATGTAGGTATGATTATATTTAAATAAGTTATATATTTTGATATTGTATGATTTGAATAAATAAAATTGTCAAAAATGTTAATGACATTTAAATTAATTTGTTAAGTTTTTTCTATGATTATTAAATAAATTTAAATTAACTAATACATTCTATTATACAATAATCTGCGTATTTGCGCGGGATATATATTATTAACTACTTATATATATATATATGGTTCTTTCACGATTTTTTTTTTTTTTGGAAAATCATAGTGGTTTACGAGAGGAACCAACCACTAAAGATGACTAGGTATACTAATTTACTGCTAATATCCAAGTTATAATATTAATCGCAGACTTCGCCTGCTTTTCATGATTTTGTTAGAAGAGGCGGTCCAATTCACGCTTTAGCAACGATGTTTCCAGTGGTGGTGTGACACCACATAGTGATGCATATTTTACGCTTTAAATTTTATAAACCAGATTACTACCAATCTGCGATCAATCATTGTGTTATCAAACGTTCTTATTATTGGCAGCAAATAATTGGAAAACTTTTAAGTGTATATTTTATTTTTGAGTGGACGACGGTGGATTAAAAGGCTAATAATTCCACTACTGTTAAGTAATTTAAGTATTATTTCGAGTAACACGATCATGCATATGTTACATGGTCTCCATATGGGACCCCTTAATCCAAGCTCCAACTCACATGTAAAAAAGCCTACTTCACAAATTGAATGTATTCTTCTTATTCTTCTTATTCTTCTCTTTTTATTCTTGCATGTTGTAAAGTAGTTTTTTTTTGTATAATTATCAAGACAGAAATATATAGTCTTGAATAAATATATCAGTCCCATGCACACCCTCTTACCAAACCACCTCACCATTTTTTTTCTTTTTTTTCAAACGTCTAAGTTCTAACTAGAGAATCTTCCCAAACCTCTCTTTCTTTATTCGGTTCTCCGGGACAAGAAAAAAAAAACAAATAACAACTCTGAGCATGCCGGAGAAAACTCACCGTATAAAGGCTCTCGTGGCCACTATCCTCACCGCGATGGCGTTTCTCACGTTTCCTATGATCATAAACGCCTCAGATTCTTCAACCAATAGAAAACTCGAAGAGGATCAAATAAAGTGTACACCTTGTCTCCAAAACGTTCCTCCTCCCTCACCTCCACCACCATCACCTCCACCGCCGTCCCCGGCTTGTCCTCCTCCGCCACGTCCACCTTCGCCGCCGAAGAAGTCTTACTGCCCGCCACCTCCGTCTACCTACATATACATGACGGGTCCACCCGGTGAGTTGTATCCCGTTGATCAGCAGTTTGGAGCGGCTGCTGGTAAAAGCTTCACGGTGATGAAGATCTCGGGACTGATCGCATTTGGAGTTATGAGTTTCTTGATGAGGATGAACAAATAATGATGTTTCGTTGTTCAGATAAACTCTTAATTAATTATTATCCAAGAAATGATCGATTGTGCATTAATTTATCATTTATGTTAGGATCAATTATGTTTTACCATATTTCGTTGTACCAAAATTTATAACGAAACTTGATTATATAATATGAGTAAGTTAAATTTATTTTTAATGTTCCCAGAAGTATCAATTTTGGGCGATGATTGTTGAAAGAAAAATAAACAATATTCTTTAAATAAAAGTTACTGCTTCAAGAATTAAAAAGAGACATTAATTATATAAAATTCTTGCTAAGAGGAAAGTAAAAGTTAATTAAGTCAGGAATTTCAGGTGAAGAAGTTGTAAGAAAATATATTTAAATTTGATAAAGAGTTACAAGAGAAAGTCAAAACTATATATTTTCTTGGATCAACGTCAAAACTAGGAAATTGAAATAAGAGAGAGGTTTCAAGTTAGACCTACATGTGACTCGATTAGAGTAAGGAAAACTACCTTTCACCAAAACGTAGGTCGAAAGAACCGACCGCAGACGTGACATTTGTAATTTGATTTCCTTAACCACATGCACAATATATTATTATTTTTTTTTTTTTTACCGTTCTTCATTTTTAATTTTGGCAATCTGAAAACTGTCCTTTATTTGCAGTTTCATGATTTTGGATATAGTGGTTCCGAATTTTGGAGTTAATCGTTAACATTCTCTGTAATAATTTTACAATGTCTGATATATATTATCGTTGATTAAAAAAAACTGAACTAAACGAAAGACATGTGAATTGTTCTGTATACGTTTATGAACTATCATATAATTCCACAGGTTCGTAAAAAATTTCATATGTTTATCGTTTATGACTTCTACGTTTACTTGGCAGTTTTGTTTTTTGTTTTTCTTGAAAAAGACTAATTATAAGTTTTTCACACAATTTAGTCATTGCATAGAAGCTCCCTTCTCTATATGGCTATGAACATTTCACACTGTTAGAATAGGAATACATATATTCTTCAGTGTATATAAGGAAGCTTAGTTAATAGCCCCCAACGGCTATATTGTACATCGACTCATATATAATCTTGTCAATACAATGATACCAATCATCGATTGGATTAACCTAATCAAACATGGTATAAGAGCTAGTGCTCTAATCAGGCGCCTCTTCTTTCTCTCTTATACAAAAAAAAAAAAAAACAAAAAAACAAAACAAAACACGCTCTTCTGTTTCTTCTTCTTTTTCCGTCCTCCTCTGTTTTTCATTTCTTCTTCTTTTTCTGTCCTCCTCTGTTTTTCATTTCTTCCTTTTCCCCCACAATGGCGGCTCCTACTCCTGTTTTCTCTGTTTCTGATCGCTCCTTAAATCTCACCCAGATCAAGGCTCATATTCCTATTATTTTGGATATGCATCAGCTGAACTACGACATATGGCAAGAATTGTTCGAAACTCATTGCCACAGTTTCAACGTTCTTGGCCACCTCGACGGCACATCCGCTCCCTCTGGTCCAACGGACACTCTCTGGTCACAAGTCGATGGTACCATCAAAATGTGGATCTATGGCACGATCTCCGAATCTCTCCTTAAGACTGTCTTGAAGACGAAGTGCACCGCTTGTGACCTCTGGACCACCATCGAGAATCTCTTTCGAGACAACAAGGAGGCTCGTGCTATTCAACTTGAGAATGAGCTCCACAACCTCCAGATCGGTGATCTCTCTGTTCATGAATATTGTCAGAAAATGAAGTCTCTCTCTGATCTTCCTGCAAACGTCAATGCCCCTGTCACGGATCGTGCGCTTGTTCGACATCTTCTCAATGGGTTGAGTTCTAAATTTGATAATATTATTAATGTCATTAAACATCGATCTCCTCCTTGCTCTTTTAATGATGCTAGATCCATGCTCAAAGATGAGGAAGATCGTCTCAAAACTCTCCGTCGTCCTGATCCGTCACATGTAGACCATGCATCATCTCCTCAGGTTCTTCTTGCTACCTCACCCTACCAATATGCTTCCTGCTCGGCGTCCTCCTCCTCCTCTCACCAACCCAATCGCGGTGGGGGTCGCACCAATCGCGACAACCGTGGTGGTCGTAACTCCAACCACAACAAAGGTCGTGGCAATGGCACTTGGAATACCGGGCCTTGGCCTTCTCAGCAACCTACTTGGCCATGGCCTCAACCTAATCAATGGCCCATGTTTCCCCAATGGCCCAACATGCCTACGTGGTCTCCTTCGTCTACTTCGCATCATCCTCCCCCATCATCGCCTCACCTTTCCATGTCGTCCCGTCCTTCTTCCGGCATTCTCGGCTCTGCTCCATCACCGAATGGCTCTGCGTACCTCACACAACATTCCCCTTCCTCGCCTTCGACAGATATGATACCCACTGCTCTTGCCGGCGCGTTCAACACCATGACTCTTACGGACCCTGCGGATGCTAGTTGGTATATGGACTTTGCGGCAACAGCTCACCTCACCTCCCATCCTGGTACTCTCTCTACTCTCTCCTCTTCTTCTCCTAATTCTCTACCTCGTGTTACTGTCGGTAATGGTTCTCTTCTCCCTGTCACTGCTTCGGGTAGCACTCTTTTTCCCTCTGCTTCTCGTCCTCTTCATCTTAAGAATGTCCTTCTGTGTCCTAGAATTTTAAAAATTTTTGTTTCGGTTCGTCAATTTACGGTTGACAACGCTTGTACTGTTGAATTTGACCCTTATGGTTTTCTTGTTAAGGATCTTCGCACTCGGACCCCTCTCATCCGATGTGATAGTGCTGGTCCACTCTACTCCGTCACGTCCTCATCCCTTCCATCGTCTCCTCATGCCCTCGTTGCTACCGCGTCTGCTTCTACTTGGCACCGTCGCTTAGGCCATCCCGACCACTCCGTTTTTCGCATTTTGTCTTCTTCTGGTTTATTTGATTGTTCTCAAACGGATATTTCTGGTTTATGTCATGCTTGTCAGCTAGGAAAACATATTCGTCATCCTTTTTACTCTTCCTCGTCTTCTGTTTCTTTGCCTTTTGAAATAATACACTCTGATATTTGGACTTCTCCTGTTTCCAGTGTGAGTGGCATCAAGTATTACGTTATTTTTCTTGACCAGTTCTCTCATTTTGTTTGGATTTATCCTCTTCGTCAAAAGAGTGAAGTTTTTGCAAAATTTTTACATTTTTTTAACTATGTTAAAACCCAATTTCAAGTTCCTATAAAAAGTTTTCAATGTGATAATGGTGGTGAGTTTAACAATCGTCAAATGCAGGCTTTCTTTTCCTCCCATGGTATTCATGCTCGTTTTTCTTGTCCTTATACTTCTGCTCAAAATGGTCGTGCGGAACGTACTCTACGTACTCTTAATAATCTTGTTCGTGCTATTCTTTTTCAAGCTCACATGCCCAACACTTACTGGGTTGAAGCTTTACATATGGCAGCTCACCTCTTTAATCTCCTTCCCTCGACAACCATTGCAAATCAGATTCCCTTCACTCGCCTCTTCAACAAACCTTCCTCTTATGATCATCTTCGGGTGTTTGGGTGTTTGGGTGTTTGGGTGTTTGTGTTATCCCAACCTTCTTCCTACGACTGCGAACAAGCTATCTCCTCGTTCCACACGTTGCGTTTTTCTCAGGTATCCACCTAATCACCATGGTTATCGGTGTCTTGATCTTGCTACTCATCGTATTATTATTTCTCGCCACGTCGTCTTCGACGAGACCTCATTCCCGTTTTCTTCCGTACGGTCGGCTACTCTATTACCGTCTCCTCCTACCTCTTATCTCCCTCCTATCTCTCTTCCTCTACCTCCTTCACCACCACTGCATGTCGATTCCCCATCTCCTCCACCCTCACCTCCGCTATCACCCACACAACCTTCTCCTCCGGTGCCTCCATCTCCACCGGTGCCTCCGTCACCACCGGCGCCTACTTCTCCTCCGACGCCACCACCATCAACTGTTCACCAACCTCCTCCACCACCAGCCCCTCCTCGTATTCGCATAAGGAGTCAAAGTGGTATTCTCAAACCCAAGCGCATTCTCTCTCTTCACACTACTCACATTTCTCCTCTTCCTCGTTCTCATGTTCAAGCAGCTCGTGACCCTAACTGGAATGGGGCGATGTCATCTGAGTATACGGCTCAAAAATCTGCTGGTACATGGGATCTTGTTCCCCGTCCTGTGAATACTAACATTGTGCGTTCTATGTGGTTGTTTAGTCATAAATTTAATGCAGATGGCACTTTATCTCGCTACAAAGCTCGGTTGGTCGCAAACGGCAAATCACAAGAAGTAGGTGTTGATTGTGAGGAGACCTTCAGTCCCGTCATTAAACCAACGACAATGCGTACTGTTCTTGCCCTGGCTGTTGCACGTGACTGGCCTCTCCACCAACTTGATGTTAAGAACGCATTCCTTCACGGCGATCTTGAGGAAACCGTTTACATGCACCAACCGCCGGGCTTTGCTGATCCAGACAAACCAGATCATGTGTGCCTTCTCAAGAAGTCTTTATACGGTCTCAAACAATCTCCACGGGCATGGTTTCATAGATTTTCGCAATATGCTACCAAAATTGGCTTCCACAACAGCAAGTGTGATGCGTCTCTCTTTGTTTATCGCCAAGGCACTGAACTTTCCTATCTTCTCTTATACGTCGACGATATCATCCTCACTGCTTCTTCCCCGGCTCTTCTCAGGTCCATTCTCTCCTCTCTTAAATCTGAATTTTTAATGACTGATCTTGGTCTACTTCACTATTTTCTTGGCATTGCGGTTTGCAGGGACAAGAATGGTCTATTTCTCAACCAACACAATTATGCGGCTGTTATCCTCCATCGTGCAAACATGTCCAACTGTAAACCGGTCACAACTCCGGTTGACACCTCCGCCAAACTCCACGCTGAGGTCGGTGCTCCTGTTGCTGATCCGTCATTGTACCGTAGTCTAGCCGGCGCTCTCCAATATCTCACCTTCACTAGGCCGGATATCGCATATGCTGTCCAACAAATTTGTCTCTACATGCATGACCCTCGTGAGCCCCACTTCACCGCAATGAAACGCATCCTCCGCTATCTCAAAGGAACCATATCTGAAGGGCTACACATCACTCGCTCCAAGACAACGACACTCACTGCCTATACTGACGCTGACTGGTTTGGTTGTCCCAATACATGCCGCTCCACCTCTGGCTTTGCTGTTTTTCTTGGTGACAACTTAATCTCCTGGTCCCCGAAGTGCCAACCCACTGTCTCTCGCTCTAGTGCTGAGGCCGAGTATCGCGGTGTCGCAAATGTTGTGGCTAAAACAATATGGATACATAACCTTCTCCTTGAACTTCATTGCCCTCTGAACACGGCGACACTAGTATACTATGATAATATAAGCGCCGTCTACCTCTCTACCAATCCGGTCCAACACCAACGCACCAAGCATATAGAGTTAGACATCTTGTTTGTTCGTGAACGTGTTGCCATGGGCCAGGTTCGTGTCTTCCATGTCCCATCCTCCCATCAGTATGCAGACATCTTCAACAAAGGTCTACCTACATCTCTGTTCCGTGATTTCAAGTCCAGTCTCAAGGTTCATCCTCATCACGTTTCAACTGCGGGAGGGTATTAGAATAGGAATACATATATTCTTCAGTGTATATAAGGAAGCTTAGTTAATAGCCCCCAACGGCTATATTGTACATCGACTCATATATAATCTTGTCAATACAATGATACCAATCATCGATTGGATTAACCTAATCAAACACACACAACCTAAAAACGTTCCATTATCAAGCGGTTGCCTTATTTGCTTAAAGGACAAAACCATACAGCCAGCCAAGTATCATTATTTACAAGACAACAAGTATATCGTAGCCGGAAAAGGTATTCACCAGAAAACACTATGGCTCTCTTTTCCCAAGAAAACCCCTTTTTCACTTCTTTTCGTTTCTCCGGCCTACTCTCTACCGCCGGTCGGTTCCTCGCCGACCTGTGGACCTGTCGTAATGGGGAAGAAGAAGAAACCTCGCCCCCTTGTCCCCCCTCCGCCTCGATGCCCTCGTCCCCCTGGTAAAAGCCTCATCAAAGGTAGTCACTCTGACTACAAAATCGGCGCCTAGTTCGATTCCTCCAGTGAAGAGCACCGGCGTTGTTGAAGCTGTTGCTAGCTCCTCTGCTGCCTTGGAATCTTTATCTCCGCCGGGCTCCGCGGAGAATGTTCTCAAGCAAGTCTTAGATCCAGATCTGAACCTCCTTGCTCGTAGTGACTCCTGTTCTTCTCTGGCTGCTCCATCGCAGGCAGCGGGTATTTCCATGCCAAATCCGTCCTCCACTACTCTGGGTTCCAAGCTTCATTCGCCCTCTCCCCGTGTCTCATCACCGGCTGAGGTGGAGAGTAGATCGGATCATATCTCTACTTTGCCGCCTAGATCTTATGCTAGTGTTGCTCGACCGGGCCCCGATTTAGCGAAGCTTGGGTCACCCACGAAGCACTTTTCTGGCGTCCCTTTCATCCTCATTCCAGATGAAAGTATTGAAGCTGCTAATGAAGAGTTCAAGTATTACATTTATGCTCAGTTCCATGGTCCACCGTCGGATATGGGACGGATTATTGGTGTCGTCAATGCTCTATGGGCCCGTTCCGGTCCCAGAATCTTTGTTCACCGTATCGGGGTTGGTACATTTCTGTTTCGTGTTACTAATCTGAGATCTCGTGCGATTCTCTTAAGTCGCAACTTGTGGAACATAGCAGGCCATCCTATGTTTGTGGCTCCATGGTCTCCCGATCTCACCCCATAGAAGCCTCCGCTGTCTAAGGCGCAAGTTTTTGTGGAGTTTAGGGGAATTCCCTACTATCTCTTCAACGATGAGAGCCTAGCTCGCATTGCATCTGGAGTGGGAGAGCCTAAAGCGCTGCATCCTGAGACTGCAAGGAAGGAGAGCTTTGAGGTTGCCAAGATTGTAGTTGAGGTGAATCTCCTTGAGGAATTGCCGTCGAAGCTGGTGTCTAGTTTCAGTGATGGTCGTGAGTTCCAGATTGATGTCTCCTACCCTTGGATTCCGGCGAAGTGCAGCTCATGTGCTGAGTTTGGTCACATGGATTCTCACTATCCTAATCTAGCTCCCCCTCAATCCAAGCGGTCTAATCCTCGATCGAGGAGCAGAGGTGGTCTTGGGTCTAGAAGCGTTTCTCGTCAGGGAAGGGGTCTTTTTCGAACGAAGGGTCCTCATAAGCAGTCTTCAGTGATCCCAGTGGTCCATAACTCCCAGGCACGGCTCCCTCCCTCTCAGAATCCAATTTCGATGCCAGAGCACACAACAAATATGCCACCAGTCTCCGATAGTGACCCCTCTCCTACTCCGAATATTGGACCTTATACTGAGGCGCCTTTCACTACAGTAAGGCGGAAGAACAGCAGCCGCAAGGCTGTGAGTCACTAATTCTGTTATATATATATGTTTTTTGGATGGAACATTCGAGGCTTAAATAGCCATAGAAGGCAAGTAATTACGAAAGAGTGGATTAATATCCACCAGCTTTTTTTGGAGCTTTTTTGGAAACAAAGATACAACCAAGGAATGCAAGGAGAGTTTCAAAGGCGATTCCTCAGGGTTGAAAGTGGTTTGGAAACTTCGATAGTCACAATACAGAGAGAATTGTGGTTGTCTGGGATCCTAGAGTTACAGTTGTGGTTTATCAGGTCTCTGCTCAAGTGATAACTTGCAGTTTTTTCTTCCTCTCAAAGAACATCAACCTAACAGTGTCGTTTGTTTATGGGTTTATCTACCTGAGAAGAGGGTTTCCCTTTGGGAGGAGTTTGCATTTCTCCATTCCAATTCCGCTTTGTCAAGAAGTCGGTGGGCTGTCATTGGCGACTTTAACTAGATCCTTCGAAGCGAGCATCACTCTGCTTTTCCAGCTTCGGATGTCGACTTAACAGGTGTAAGTGACTTTGAACTTGCCCTTCAAGACGCCAATCTGTTCGAGGCTCCTTCTAAGGGTATTCCCTTTACATGGTGGAATCATAGGGATGAGGATCCAATCTCTGCGCATTGATCATGCCCTCATTAATGAGTTCTGGGCAAGAACTTTCCCTGATGCATACTCAGAGTTCTTGGAGCCAGGTCAATCTGACCATGCTCCCTGTCTCTTCTCGGTCCCTGTTCTCCATTGTGTCATAAATAAGCCATTCAAGTTCTACTGTCATGTGGTTGACCATCCAGGCTATGCCGAAACGATTGAGTCAGATTGGTCAGCTAGTTCCATCTCTGGTTCCTGCTAGTTTAAGCTAATCCGTGCATTGAAGCTTCTCAAGCCTAGCTTGAGACAGGTCAATAAACCCCACTTTAGTGACCTCTCTCAAAGAGTGAAGGAAAAGGCGGAGGAAGTTGAACTCCTCCAGTCTCGACTACTAACCGCTCCCTCAGTTGACCTTGCTAGAGAGGAGAAATTAGCTTCTGAGGTTTGGCACATGCTTTTGTCCGCGGAGGAGAAGTTCTATTTGCAGAAATCCCGTATTAAATGGCTGGAGCTAGGTGACAAGAATACTGCCTTCTTCCACAAGATGGTGATGTAGAGGAACTCTCAAAATCATATACACTTCTTTCGGGGTGTAGACGGCAATAAGATCATTGCGCCAGAAGAGCTTAACCGCCATGCTGTAGATTACTTCCAATCGGTCCTTGGTTCTACTGGTATGCCGATTTCTCCTGTCACGATTGCGTATATGCAGGACTTGCTCCCCTTCAGGTGCAGTGACTTACACTCTCAAGCTCTCCTGCTTGATGTGAATGCTGAGGAGATCAGGGATGTCCTCTTTGTCATGCCTGCTAATAAGAGTCCAGGACCTGATGGGTACCCAGTTGAGTTCTTCAAGTCAGCTTGGGCAACTGTAGGTTCTGATCTGACAAATGATGTTAGGGAATTCTTTCGCAATGTTCGTCTACTCAAGGAGATGAATACCACAATCATATCGCTTATACCTAAGACACCTGAAGCATCTGCTCTCTCTGAATATCGCCCTATTAGCTTCTGTAACTTAGCTTATAAAATCATATCCAAGATTTTGGCTCAGCGCTTAAAACCTCTACTATTGGAGTTTATTTCTCCAAATCAGGCTGCATTTCTCAGTGGCAGGAGCTTGGGGGAGAATGTCTTGTTGGCATCAGAGCTTATACGTAATTACGACAAGCCTACCTGCCAGCGAAGTTCCTTGCTTAAAGTGGATATTAGAAAGGGATTTGACACGGTCTAATGGGACTTTGTGCTGAAAATTTTGGAAGCACTTCAGTTTCCCCCTCTGTTCAGGTTCTGGATTAAGGAGTGTATCTCCACCCCTAGATTCTCTATCTCCATCAATGGCGAGCTCACGAGATTTTTTGAAGGGAAACATGGTTTAAGGCAAGGTGATTGTATCTCCCCTTATCTCTTCATCATGGTTATGGAAGTCCTATCGAGAATGCTAGACGTGGGATTAGTTGAGGGTGTGTTCACTGTGCATCCTCTGTGAGTCACCCCTCAGTTAACTCACCTAACATTCGCAGATGACCTTTTGGTTTTTTCCAATGGCTCACCTCACTCTCTCTTGGGCATTACTGGGATTTTCTAGCGCTTCCACTCTATCTCTGGCTTAGTGAGGAACCCGATAAAATCTGAGTTATTTCTTGGAGGTATTGACCCTACTGAAGCGAGTTCTCTGTCTGAACAAACTGAGATTAAGCTTGGCTCCTTTCCTTCATGTTACATGGGCCTTCCCTTGAGCCCCACTAAGTTAAACTTGGCTTCTCTCCAACCATTCATCCAGAAAATCACCTCTCAGCTCCACTCATGGACCACAAAGTATTTATCCTATGCTGGCAAGATCCATTTGATTGTCTCGGTGATATATGGCAAGGTTAACTTTTGGAGCCAGGTCTTTGTGTTGCCTAAAGGTTTTTATGCTCTGCGTTTCTTTGGAAGAATGCATCTGACTCTGCTCGTGGAGCTCGTGTAGCTTGGAGGGATCTTTGCAAGCCAAAGCCAGAAGGTGGGTTGGGTATCTGATCTTTGGAGGAATTCGCCACTGTTTTCAGACTGAAGCAAGTGTGGTTTCTCTTTTCTAGAGCATCATCATTGTGGGTTTGGTGGCTGGACCATAATGTGTTTGGCAGGAGGAACTACTGGCTCATGGAAAGCTCTCCCACTCTCTCCTGGAATATAAGGAAGATGCTTGAGGTCAAGAATCTGTTCAAAGGAATGATAAAATGCCAGATGAGAGATGGTTTGACTGCTTCCTTCTGGTATGACTCATGGACCATTTTTGGACCATTGATTGAGTTCTTCGGGGAATTAGGCCCTAGGGAGTTGCGGATTCGCAGGCACGCTATAGTTTCTGAAGCTGCTCACGAGGGATTCTGGCAGTTTCCAAACGCGAGATTTCCACAAGCAGAGCAGCTTCAGATTTATTTATCCAACATCACTCCTCCTTCGCTTGACCGTGGCTCAGACTGTTTCAAATGGAGGCGACCATCAGGTGTTTTCTCAGATGTCTTCTCCGCAAAAGGAACTTGGCAACAAATTCGTTAGTCTTCTCCACCTGTGCCTTGGCACAAAACAGTTTGGTTCAAAGAATCGGTACCCCGATTTTCCTTCATGCACTGACTCGCGGTTCAACAAAGGCTTACCACGAGAGACAGGCTACGCTCTTGGGGGATGTCAGTCCCTGCGGTTTGTGTCCTCTGCACCACGGGTCTGGAATCTCACTCTCATTTGTTCTTTGATTGTGAATTCTCTAGGTCTATCTGGTGTTCTCTCGCTGATCGAGTTTCAAGGAATCCCCCCTCCTCGCTTGCAGTAGCGTCTAATTGGGTGTTGAATGCCCAGTTGACTCCGCCACACTACGCAAGTAAGATCCTCAAACTGCTCCTCCAACTCTCAGTTTATATGATCTGGAGGGAGAAGAATAACCGGATTTTTGCTGCTAAAACCACTTCTGTGCATTCTACCAAAGTTCTCATTGATCACTCTATGCGTAACCGACTGATCCCCTTCTCGCCGGAGGACCCGTCTCATGATTCTCTTCTTGGATTCTGTTTTGGTTGTATCTCTAGCCCACTTTAGTGTAGCTTAAGCTCATTAGTATTTTAAAGTGTTCCATTAGTCCACTGCTCTCTCTGTTAGGAGCTTGGTGTGTTTTTGGGTTTCATTCTACAATGTAAACCTTTTTTTATTGGTATAAATTTAACATTAACAAAAAAAAAGTGTATCGTAGCCATAAGACACGTTCAATCTTATTGACCTTTGTTAGTCGTCGTCATTATTCAACATTCTCATCACTTGTAGTTGAGTAAATTTTTGGTCTCAAGTGTATAAACAGACTAGTTCTTGTTACCATTTTTTTTTTTATTTAGTACCTCATCCTTCGTTAATTAGTGATAAAATTTACAACTCTTTGGTTGAGTAAAGCTATCCCAAAAGTTTGAATAAATCTGTTTCATGAAAAGGTCTCACAGCTCGAGAAGATACTGACACATCTGAATTATAGAACATGATTATTACTTATATTATACTCTCTCTCAAAATATAAGATGTTTTAGAGAAGTTTTTTGTTTCATAATATAATATGTTTTCAATTTTCTATGCAACTTTTAGATTAGTTTAGTATTTTATATTATGCAGTATTGTTTCTGATTGGTTGAACTTGTTAAAAGTAAAAACTTCTTAATCTGCGTGCTTTAGTTAAAACATCCTATATTTTGAAACGGAGAGAGTATATAACATAAAGAAAGATTAGTGATAACAGAAATGAAAATTAACAATCCCAATAACATATACTCCCTCATTGATCCTATTTTAGTTTGTTTTTCACACATATTAAGAATACATATTAAAACTTGATTAGAAATATTTGTTTTTTTTATTTATAATTTTTAATTTTTTATATCTCTAAACCAATAGTATTTAGTTTTTATTCTTGAAATTAATTCATCATCAAAACCTATTATAAATTGCATTGGTAACTTAAAAATAACATCTTTGAAACAATTTTTTTTCTAGAAATAGGATTAATAAGGATCAGAAGGAGAGTATTATTTTCGATAAAACATTACTCCCTCTGTTCCAAATTATAAGATATTTTAGCCTTTTATGTTTGTTCTATTTTATATAATTTTTTAAAGTTTCTATGCATTTTTAATACTAATTCAATAGTTTTTGATCATTTAAATTCTACAGTATTTTTTTCAATTAGTTAAATTTTGTTAAATGATAAAACATTTATTGTTTCTTAATTTTTGCGCTTTTATCTAAAAATTCTTATAATTTGGACCAGAAGGAGTATTATTTAGCATAAAATAAGATTAACCATAATATAGAAATGAAATCAAACAATCCTAATAAAAACTGAGAGACTAAATATCCACTTGATTATTCTTCACAGAAGCCACGTAGAGTTCATATGGTCCAAATAAAGTTGAACATAATGAATTGGAAGTAGCACAGGAGGACCCTTAAACAACTCTTAAACACAAGAGAGTTGTGTGAAAACAAGTTTTCTAACTTTTTCAATAATACCTTTTAATTAAAACATGATATTTTCATTACCTACTTTCCAACGAGGAATCATAATATTTTTGCGTAAGAAAACATCCTACGCTATTTCGTACTAAATATTTAGTATAAACTTTTTGACCAAATATCTATTTAATTATTAACAAAAATAAGCGTTCGTAGGAAACATGAAAGTTTCATGTTTCATGATGAAACAACATTTTTCATGAATAATGATAGTGAAAAAAACTTAAAAAAATTTCTACAAATTTTTTTCTAAAAAAGGTTAGTTGTAGGAAAGTTCATAGGAAATACGAAGGAAAATGAAAGGAAAAATGTAGTAAAAAATCAGTAGGAAAGATTCATAACATTTTCTTACGAAACTAAAAAAAAAAAAAAGCTTCGGACTTTGCCTTCTTCTATTTTCAATTTAATTATACAAACGACGTCGTGTCGGGAGGAAGACTCTCTCGTCTCGTGTTCTCGACACTTCCAATTTGGTGTGGAACTCTCGCTCGCTCTCGGCGTCTCTGTGTCTTGTTGCTGATTGAGCAAGCTCCAGCGTGAGTTAAATCTATTAATTGCCTTCTTCTATTTGGAATTGCATCGGAGTGTTGAGTTAATTTGAAGAATGGTAGTGAAATTCGATAAATCTGGAAAACTGAAAGATGGTTATTATAAACTTCTCTAGTCCAGTTGTCATCAATCTCCACTGAGATAGTTCGAGCTTTTCCTCTTTGTTTTATCCCAATTCTTATAAATTTGAGCTTATATGATGTTTGATCAGGCTCTCAAGTATAGAGAAAGATTATGGATTTCAGATGCATTGAAAAAGCCTACATTGTCACCTCACCACCATCAGCCCACTGGTAAGTCTCGTTTTGGTTTTTCTTTTCAAAGGATCTTTTTTTAATAAAAAAAAAACTTCTTTTTTGCGTGTGACTGTGTTGTTGTTGTTCACAGTGAAGGTGTGTTATGTGAGTGTAATCAAACACAAATTTGCCAATACGAAGAGTGGGAAGAACATAGTTAAGATATGGCCAACTTCATTCCATGCACCCCCAACCTAGTAAGCTCCCATATCTTTTTGTTAGATTATGGTTTCTTGGATCTTATTTTGTAACCAAAGGAGTCTACATTGTCTTTCTTTCAATGGTTTCATTACATAGAAAAATGATCTCAATTTTACCACATTTCTAATGTACTTTCTCAGCTTGTAAATTGCTGCAGTGATATAGTTGAAACTGATAAACAGATGAAATATTGCTTAAATTACTCACTTGAAAAAAAGAAACAAGAGATATCATTGTCTGCTGTTGCTGAAATAATGAGATGCGTGCTAGATCTACAGATTTGTAAGACATTTATGTAAGTGCGATGCTTAACAGAGAGAGGAGAGTATAGAGAAGAGACGACACAAGTGATTTGTTAACGGGGTTCAGATATCCTACATCCCCAGGAACAAATCCAAAATCATTCACTAAAATAAGAACGCAAAAGTCACATTTGCCAATGGTATCTAGCACACACTTGTGCCTACCACTTTTATCTACATGAACAAAAGGAACCACTACTTTTTGTCTTTTACGACGAGTGTGAACCTCTACAAAAACCACCAACAGATTCTCTATCTTGTTGGTGGGACAACACCACACACAACATGTGTGCTTCTCTCAATTTTAGGTCTAGGGTGCGTAACCTTCTTCTTCTTACCACCTCTTCTTTTTATACCTCTTAGAGTTCTCCACAAACCCTAGGTTTCACAAGCTTCTTCCTCTTGTCTTGTGGGTAAAAGTTTGTTCTCTTTTTGTCAACTTGACACATGATTTTGTTCCTGTCGCACCTAATACAAGCATGCTTTTCTGACACAGCCGCTCTGCTGTTTGCTACAACTTGAAGTTTTTCCGCTCTGTTGCACTACACAACCTCTTCACGAGGTTTACCGTGTTTCCAACTCTGTTGCACTACACAACCTCTTCACGAGGTTTACCCTGTTTCCAACTCTGTTGCACTACACAACCACTAAACATTGTCTGCTCTGTTTCCAGCTTTGTTGTACTTCAGGTTTACTTAACTGCTTTATATCTTTGCTCTGTTATAGTTGCTCATTTCTTTCTGCTCTAATGCGCTTTCAGATTCCTCAACTGATTATGAATATCTTGGCTGAGTTCTCACTTCTTGGATCTTCATAATAAGACTCCAAAGGTTCAGCATGTCACTTCATTCCATGTGAATTCACATTGAACTGTCTTGGCTGTGGTAGATTCTCTGATTCTCTATCAGAGGAATCATTGCGTCTGTGTCTGTAGCTGGTTACACATGCTCCAACTTACTCACTACTTCTGTGTCTGAACATGTGTTTGTATCAGGTTTACTCATTGCTTCTTGATCATCTCTCTTGAGTCTTATAACCAGTAACAACACCAATATATCTTCAATCTCTCCCTTTGTTACTGAGTTATAGAACTCAAGCTTTCTCTATTCTTGCACTTGATGATCTTCAAGCTTTCATGTTGTAACTGAATCTTTGGCAGCTTCATTGTCCTTAAAAAAGGATTCTGTCATTGTGATCTTCTCTCTTCTTTTCAATAGTTGCTCCTTTACGCCTTGTAGTCAGTCTTACAATTTTGTCAACACAATAATGTATCTTCAATCTCTCCCTTGTTGAACCCAAAACCAAAACAAAAAGGTGCATTCTCAAAAATAACCTTATTGCATGTCATTTTTTTTAAATACCCTTCCATGTTGACATTTTTTAAAACTACCCCTCTTTATGTACAAAATGACAAAATTATCTTTTTTTGAGTGACAACAAGAATGTACAGTCACCAAAATCAAAAAAAAAAAAATCCCGCCAAAATCGAAAAAATTTCCCGCCAAAAATGAAACAATTCCCGCCAAATACGAAATTGGATTTTCCCGCCAAAAACTTTGAAACTAGACCTTTAAAAAACTTTTTAAAAACATTTTAAAAAGTTTTTAAAAACTTTATAAAAACCTTTTAAACGCTTTTACAAGGTTTCTAAAAGACGTTTAAAAAGTTTATAAAAGGTTTTTTATAAAGTTTTTACAAAGTTTTGTAAAACCTTATAAAAGCTCTGTAAATTTTTTTGTCGAAATTTTTTGTCAAAAAAACTTTGACAAAAAAATTTTGGCGACAGTTTTTTTTAGAAATGGCAGGAATTTATGTCGGAATTTTTTTTGCCGGAATTTTTTTTTTATTTTATTTTATTGATTAAAATATTGTTCATGTAAGGATAAAATGGTCATTAAAAATTAAAGGAAGGTAAAATTAAAATTGGCCAAAAAAGAGTATTTTTGAAAAAGGTGGATATCAAAAAGGTATTTCTAACAAATTTTCAAACAAAAACCAAAACAATTAAATCGATCATACCCTAACCAACTTGATTCTCTAAGTAAATTAACTATAGTACAATTTTTTTTCAGCGGCGGCCAACAATACTCGAGGCCGAGGAGTTTTGCCAAGGATTTCAAAGTTGACGATAACACAATCTCTTCTCGTAGATCTTCAGGACATGTTTCGAGACTTGATTTCTCCATTCTTGTGTTTTTTTCTTTTGTTCTTCTTCTGTATTGATATATATATATATATATATATATATATATATATATATATATATATATATATATATATATTTTGTGTTTGAGAGATATGGAGGCCTACTAAACAGAGGTGTGGTATTTAAAGAAATTCTAAGCAAGACCTTTGCTTGTTACCAACTATATAACGTAAGTGGGTTACTTTAGTTTAACTTGTTGAGTCGCGACAATGCCTCTAGTACATCCAAAACACACAAATTTTTGATGAAATTTACAATTTCCTTCCACACATTATTATTGGCCAAAATTTGTTCAAAAAAAAAAAGATTATTATTGGCCAATTAGAGTAGAGATTATTGGATACCAAAACTATAGATGACTATTTTATTTTTTATTTTCTACATAATTTCAAGAAAAAAAAAACCTCAAACTCGTTTCTATGACTAATAATTAACACATTTAATTATTAATACATTTAATTAGTTCACCTCAAACTCGTCAATATATCCAAAAAATATCAAACTTAAATATAAGAAATATTTTTATTTATTTATATACTAATTATTTTAGTAATGTTGTTCAAATTTCGGACACAAAAATGCAATATTTATTATATAAGAGAATCTCAGAGTTTGTTATATATTATGCTTTACATCTAAATACACAAGAAGAAATTTCAGTTCCACACGTTACAAACTTACTATACCTATTGTCCAATTAGAATAGAGATTATTGGGTACACGTTTTTGTACTGTTACAAACTTCAAACTTACTATACCTATTGTCCAATTAGAATAGAGTTTGTAACCTCAAACTTCCACTGTACACGTTTTTGTAGTTTCACTAAACAACTTCTTGATTTTTTCACCCTTTTTTCCTACTTTTTTCTTTTGCACTTGCTAGGAAGCTTCAGTTTGTTATAGCATAAAATTAATATACTCAAACTAACATGAAATGAAAAACTAACATTTCTATAACTTAACGGCAATATTTAGAAATGACAAACTAACATTAATCCCAATAAGACCACAATAGTAGACTAGTAGTACATGAGAGACAGCATTATAACTATTAGTTAGCATATATAATTAAATAAAGAATAACCACTATAGAAAAAAACAGAAATGAAGACTAACAATTAACAATCCCAATAAGACTTGAGAGAGTGACAACCAAGCACTAGTTTCTGATAATCAGTGGACCAACGTAACTCTCTTATTCATCAACATGATCCAAGAAGGTAAGGTTCGTGATACGCATTGACTCTGTCTATGTCTTACCTCATGAGCTCGGCGCTTGACATTATCTATGACCCTCATGCAGCCTGATTTGATGATATAAATCTGGAGCGGTTAAGAATGGCCATAGAAAACATGGATCTTGTCTCCTTCAACATTTTTACCTTCAAGACCAATAAATAGTTTAAGACCAATGAATACGGACCCTTTACAAACCATCCTCGTGAGAAAGATGAAGCCCTAATCGAAATCTTGCACACGCACGACACCGCTAAATGCTATTGCCTCAGCCTTTCTCATCTACAGGAGGATTGGTACCTGTTGATTCCCTAAACTAATATCTGCACAATACCAAAAACAACATGTTGAAATAGCAAATGATTTCAGCTTACAAGCAAAACAATGAACTCGTGCACACAACGGGCTCACGGATGGCATGGCATGCAAGAAAGCAAATCACCACCGCTAGCTTTTATCATCTCTAAGGTTTATGAGATCGTAATAATAACAGAAATGACAACCCGGAATTGGTGTTTCTCCACATTTGGAAATCTCTATAAGCAGAATTGGCTTGACAGGTTTCATCACATTCATTGTAGAATATATATAAATGTACACAAACAAAAACAGAACAGCAACTAGTTTTCTAGCTTTGCAGCTTCTAGGACAAGAGGGCAAAGAACTCTACCAGAGAGACCTCTTGGACAAATCAAAGCAAAGCACAATACTGATACAAGATCAGCATCAGTGCCCTTAGAGAGTCACCGCGGTAAGCCACTGTAAGTGACACTTGGAACTTCTCCGGTCCTTTCATTCTGAAAACAGAGAATCATACACAAACTATCATAACCAAAAATAACCCCAACATGAAACCGGAAAGAACAAGATATGCATGCTCCGGTTGACTGAGAATCAACACAAAAAATTATATATGTATGACCCCCCCCCCCCCCCCCCCCACAAAAAAAAAGACAATACAAAACCACCTTGCAATAGCACCACATGATG
Organism: Camelina sativa; assembly: GCF_030686135.1. NCBI lineage: Eukaryota > Viridiplantae > Streptophyta > Magnoliopsida > Brassicales > Brassicaceae > Camelina > Camelina sativa. The sequence goes on along the minus strand of NC_141886.1, from coordinate 23,181,970 downwards.
TCCCTAAGTTCCTTATCACATACTCCAAAAACATATTCTCTTCCTTTCAAAACCTCAGGAGGAGTCGGACGAACATACATGTCCATTGAACCCTTACGTTTCTGTCCATTGGACCCTTGCGGCTGACCTCTTTGACTTGGCTGAACTTCAGTTACAAAGCTACTTCACAGGCGGCTGGCCTAGTTAATCATCGTCACATCTCACTTGGTCTTTGATTGTTATTGCATTCCTGAGACCGTTTCTGTTCTTATTAGTTAATATAATTCAAAAACTGTCTTGTTAATTAGTTATGGGCCTCAATCATTTGGTCTCTAAGGCCATATCCAAAAGAGAGAGAAGTCAATTGGGTTTAATTGTGTTGCAACCCATTTCCTTTATACAAATCGGCGATGCTTGTTCCGAACAGAGACATGACAAAGAACCCCATCGTTTAGAAAGCGAGAGAGCCGTAAGCTAAACACAAAGTGAGAGATTAAGATAAAGAGTTAATACTTACAACATAAAGAATATCTTGTGCCAATCCCTTTTCATACATTGGCGGTCCAACTTTGGCATCAGGAATCACTTGCCGGACTGAATTTGATATCAACTAGATGATTCAAGATGAAGGATCACTAGTTACTGAGCAGAAATTACAGAGCAAATCACGACAAGATAGTGATAACCGCTAAAGTATCTTCAAAGGTAGAAATTCTACGACTTCTCGAAGTTCCTTTAATAATCTCTGAGACATTGAGGTGAAAAGCACACCCCAAAATCCACAGGCCCCAAGATCGTAATCTGACTCTGATAGACTGATTCATACCATAAAGAATCAGAGGTCAGTGGTCACATTACTTAATTTATGTTTGTTTGTGCATGTTATAGTACAAATTCAAACCGTTTTTGTATGGATTAATACATTATATATGTTAGTTTATCTGTTTGGCCATGTGCAATAGTGAATCAAAAATATATATATTACATGGGAATGTTAATGTGAAAGAACATTATTATTTTGCACAAATAAAGATAACACGACAATAAATTTATTATTTAGAAACATAGTATAAAATATCTGAACTGAATGAACATTATTATTTTATCACCAATAAAGGTTAACACGACAACATAATTGAACGAACAATCCCAATCAGACCACTAGTACTATTACTTGAGAGACAAACATTATTATTTATTTATTTAGCATACGTAAAGAAATTAACGACAATAGGACTTTGAGAGAGTGAACAACCAACGAGTCTCTGATCATAATCAGCGGACTAATTCTTGTTCTTCACATAAGGTAAAGGCTATCAACGTGATTCAAGAATGTTCGAACAGTTTCGCCTTAGCCAACCAATCCTTGAATCTAAAACTCTCTAAAACTTTCCGTCTCTGTATTAAACTACAACACATAGTAGTCAGGGCCGCCATGTTTGGTAGAGTTTTGTGCAAAAACAAGTTCGAAGAATTTTATTTTCTTGAAGCAATTTTATTCCGAAGAATTATTATTATTTTTTATTTTAATAATGTTAAATTATATTTAAAAAGTAAAAACGTTTGTACAATTAGTGCAACGTGAATCAGAAAAATCGAGAAAACCTATTACAGCTTTCCTATCTTAGAGCAATTAAGATTACAACCGAGAACCAAACCAAACTTGTAAGCAGTGTCATAACGGGTGTCCCCAATAAGGTCTATTGCTAGTAGCTGGTTCTGCATGTGTATTCCGAAGAATTTCAGCGACTTCATCTAAACATTTTATTGGAGAAATTGCACTTGTGTCTCTCTTCTTTTTACTACACTTCTTAAGATTATCAATCTGTTTTTTTAGAATATTTACGAAGAATGTTGCTATTATGATCGCGCGCACTCAGTGAAACTGCATAGATCGCCGCATCAATTTCGTTCTTTGTTATGAGTGGTTTGTGATTAATCTCTTCTATAGCAAAACTTAGATGAGAAAATGATATCAAAACAATGGTTACAGAAAATGTCATGAAAATGTGCTTGTCGCTAGTGGCTTGTTGGTAGCATTTAAGCATGGGTCAGTGCTTGTGACTACGAGCTCGAGTGATCAAGCACACTTACCAAACCAAAACAAAAAGAAAATGTCATGAAAAGGATTTTACTCTCCATTTTTAATACTTTGATTACTTAATTGGGTTTTGTATGAGGATTTTTGTATATATAGCAGCGAATGTTCATTAATGTTATTTTTAGTATCATTTTACTAATTAATGAGAAAAAAAAAACATTTTTATTTATTTGTCTCATCTCATGAGACAATATATTATTAGTTATCAACATAACTTACATCTTTTGACGTTTTACATCGATCACACATATGGTTCGTTTTAATGCATTTCAGTTTATGAAATTATGCAATAAGTTGAATAAAAAAAACAAAGCGTAATCATGGTTAGAAAATTGGCTTCAATTCCTTTAATATTTGCATTCAAGGCTTTCTTAGTAAATTAATTATTTGTATTTAAATGAATACAAAAGTAAATAAATAACTAGATTAATTTACAATAAAACGTAACCATGCTGTGTTTACAGAGCATTTAGTTTCATACTTTCACTAATTAGAAACTAAAACTCTTATGGGAGATCGTAACTATGAAGAAGTCGCCCTCCACTACATTTCGAATTAGAAACATTCATCTAGGAATTAATTAGGACATGTGTTGTGTGATCAACTAGCAGAAGATGACAATATATATCTTTTGTTACTGATTATTCTGACTTCAAGCATACATTAATTACGGTTGAAGAAATTCGCAAGGAATAAAAAGTTATATTTTTTTTCTATCTCGCTTTAACTCGTAGTTGCCGCCAGCTCCTTTGGCATATGAAAGTGAAGTCACACATTTGTTTCCATCTATCTTACACGTTTTAGTATAGTTTGGTTCTTCGAATACAATTAACAAGTTCATATTTTTTTTAAATAGGTTTTCACTTAAAAAAAGTTTATTAGTAGTATGGTTTCCATGTATACGTATACAAACTTACTTGCCAGTTTTTTTTTTTTTTTTTTTTTTTCATAAATGCATGATAAATTTCACACCCAAAAGTTGAATAACTCTGTTTTATGAATGGGCTTTGAAGCTTGAGAAGCAAAGTATGGAAACGTCAATACTTAAAAGTCATATCTGAACTGTGAACGAACATTATTCTTTAGCACAAATAAACATTAACACGACAATAGAATTATTGTTTAGAAACATAGTATAAAATATCTGAACTGAAAGAACATTATTATTTTAGCATAAGTAAAAGTCAACACGACAATAGGTATGAAAACGAACAATCCCAATAAGACCTATAACTAGAGGCACGCCAACATTATTTATTTATTTAGCATACGTAAAGAAATTAACGACAATAGGACTTTGAGAGAGTGAACAACCAACGAGTCTCTGATCATAATCAGCGGACCAATTCTTGTTGTTCACATAAGGTAAAGGCTATCAACGTGATCCAAGAAGGTTCGAACAGTTTTATCATTGCCAACAACTCCTTGAATCTCAAACTCTCTGAAACTTTCTGTCACTGTATTGTAATACAACACACAATAGTCAGGGCCGCCATGTTTGGTACAGTATTGTGCAAAAACAAGTTCGTTTTCTCCAATGGTAGATTCCCAGTGAAGAATCTTTATGGGGGTTCTCTCCCATTGTTGCGTACTCTCATCCAAAACAATTATATGAAAAACTTTAGTCCCATCCGGTTCATCATTCACAGCTTCCTTGTCCAAGTTCGGTTCATCATTCACATCTTCTTTGTCAAAGTCAGAGTCATTCACTAATGCAACATTATCTTTGTAAAACACAAATCTCCAAGTTGTATAATCGGAATCATAGTCAGGATATCTAATGACGGCAAACTCAGCAGACCTCACATTGAAGCTCATGAGCACTAATTTGTCACTATTGGACTGAGCTTCATCGGGTTGAGCCCCATAGTACAAAACCCCTCCTTTATATATTATTCCTTCACCAAGTTGTAGTGAAACATGTTCATGCCGACATGTGATCGATCTCCAAGATTATTCTTGACCGGGCTCCACCGTCAAAACTAGATATTTCATAGCTCCACCTAATGGTTCATGGGACTTCAACTGCGTGAGACATATCACCTTGAATACATTCATACGCCCATTGTGGTGTAGATCAAATACGTAACCGATAGGGTTTGCGGATCGATTGTTTAGTCTTAGAATTCCCAAACGAATCACGCAACTTGTAATCGTTGAGAACTTGTATTCTAGCCGAGAACAAGGGTTAAAGAGCTAAAAGCTGCTTTGATTAATAATGAAATAAGAGTTGTATCCCCACAAACCTAAGGATCAACTGTATTTATTAGAAGCTTTAAACCGACGTTAAAACCCTATTCTAATTAGTTTAGGAATTTAAAACTTTGTCTCAACCAAAAAGGAAAAGAGAAAAACCATAACGGAAGTTTAACAAAACAGAGCAAAAGGAAAAACATAGCCACACTACATCAGGTCACCCGGGGTAGAAAAACATTCGTCCCAGAATCTTCAACCTTGTCTTGAGCCACATATGGAAAGAGGTGCTTAACATTAAAAACATCAGAACAACGAACATCAGGAGGAAGTTGAACACGGTAAGCATTTGCGTTTATCTTCTCGAGAATCTCCAATGGACCAATCTTACGGGGCTTGAGCTTATTGTATGCTCGTGTCGGAAAATGGTCCCTAGTCAACACTGCCCACACCACATCACAGCTTTGAACTTAACATCACGACGATGCCTATCAGCAGCCGATTTATACTTAGCGGACGAGACCTGTAAATTATAATAAGCCTGCGCATGAATAGAAGACAAAGAATCCACAAACTCCACAGCTTGACCATGATCACGTGTGAGATCAGGCGTGACACCAAGGTCCACGGGTCCACGAGGAACAATGCCATAGACAACACGGAAAGGACAGAAACCAGTACTACAATTGACAACATGGTTATGAGCGAACTCAGCCTTACAAAGAACTGTATCCCACGATTTGATATTGTCACCCACCAAACAACGAAGTAAATCACCCAAGGCACGATTGGCAACTTCCGTTTGCCCATCCGATTGTGGATGGTAAGCCGAACTCATATCGAGATTAGTACGAAGAAGCTTCCACAAGGAGCGCCAGAAGTGACTTAGAAAACGTGAATCCCGATCTGAAACAATCAACAAAGGAAGACCGTGAAGTCGATAGATATCGCGAAAGAACAACTGCGCCACTTGGAGAGCATCGTAGTCTTCTTGCAAGGAATAAAATGAACCATCTTGGAGAAACGATCCACAACAACAAAGATCGAATCATTGCCACGTTGGGTACGAGGCAATCCAAGAACGAAATCCATACTTATATCCGTCCATGGTTGTGTTGGAATAGGTAATGGCATGTAAAGCCCGCTATTAGAAGCGTGACCCTCCGAACGTTGACAGACGGTACAACGTTACACAAAAAGAGCCACATCACGGCGAATTGTTGGCCAAAAATATGAATCAGTTAGCAAATGCAAAGTCCGATCACGGCCCACATGTACTTCATTGTGGAGCTCTTTAATAAGTTGTAAACACAAGCTGCACTGAGGGACACATAACTTGTTAGCGCGAAAGAGAAAATCTTCGTGGAAAACATATTCAGAATCATGACCATTTTGTAAAGTAGTCCAAATACTTCCAAAGAAAGGATCAGTAGGGTATAAGGCGGCAAATGAAGCAAAACCAGGAACCGAAGCATGGAAAGTTGCTAAAAGAGAGTGACACCGACTAAAAGCATCAGCAACTTTATTGGTGCGGCCAGATTGGTGTTTGATGACAAACGTAAATTGTTGTAAAAACACCACCCAAGAAGCATGTTGAGCTGAAATTTTCTCTTGACTCCCCAAATGTTATAAGGCATCATGATCCGTAAAAAGGATAAACTCTTGATGGAAAAGATAATGTCTCTAATGCTTGATAACTTGGACAATGGCATAGAACTCCACATCATAGGTGCTATAACAGATGCGAGACCGTGAGATCTTTTCACTGAAGAAAGCAACATGTCGCCCTTGTTGACTCAAAACAGCCCCAATACCAAGCTTACAAGCATCACAACGTAACTCAAAGGTGATAGTGAAATCAGGTAAAATCAAAAAAGGTGTTGAGGTGAGCTTACGTTTTATTGTCTCAAAAGCGTCATTTGCTTCTTTTGTCCAGACGAAAGTAGTGCCTCGAAGATAATCTGTTAAAGGTGCGGTAATGTTGCTGAAGTGATGAACAAAACGTCGATAGAAGGACGCAAGACCATGAAAACTTCGAACCTCACTAATCGTCTTTGGTGTTGGCCAGGACTGGATCAATGCCACTTTACTAGGATCCACTTCTAGGCCGCGGACAGAAACAATATAGCCAAGGAAAAGTACTTCCGATGAACCAAAGACACACTTGTGGCGAGTTGCAAACAGTTTCTCTCGGCGTAAAACAAAGAGAACGCCCTTTAAATGATCGAGGTGACTGTCAAGATTTGAGCTAAAAATGAGAATGTCGTCAAACTAGACAACCACAAACTTGCCGATAAAAGGCCGAAGAGCTTGATTCATGACTCTCATAAATGTACTAGAACCATTGGAGAGTCCAAACGGCATAACCAACCATTCAAACAACCCTTCCCGCGTTTTAAACGCTGTCTTCAATTCATCACCGGGGAGGAGCCGTATTTGATGATATCCATTCTTGAGATCCAACTTGGTAAAAATAGAAGCATGACCAATTTGATCCAAAAGATCATCTAAACGAGGAATCGGAAATCGATAACGTACCGTTATTTTATTAATAACACGACTATTAACACACATTCGCCAAGAGCCATCTTTCTTGGGAATGAGCAACGCCGGAACTGCCGAAGGGCTCAAGCTTACTCGTACATGCCCTTTAGCCTATAAATCCTAAACTTGTCGTTGCAATTCATCGTGTTCTTGGGGACTCATACGGTAATGAGGGCGGTTTGGTAAGACGGCATTCGGAACCAGATCAATATGATGTTGAATATCGCGTAATGGAGGAAGTCCTTGCGGTAATTCATCAGGAAAGACATCCACAAAGGAAGTAAGCAACGGGGAAAATGCGGCAGGCGGGACTCACTGTGGCAAAGAAGCCGATGGAGAAGCTACAAGTGCCCATATCACATCAGCGCTTTGAACTTCTGCTTCAAATTCAGATTTAGGTACCAATAACAACGACGGAACTGAAGCAGGTGCAGAATGGAGAGTCGTTGGAGATGGCATTGTGGATGGACTATAAGTGATGGTACGACCGTTGAACATGAAACTACAAGTGTTGGTCTTACCCCGGTGAGTAGCATCACGGTCATATTGCCAGGGTCGTCCAAGAAATAGATGACAAGCGTCCATAGGAACTACATCACAAGTCAATGAATCTTGATACGTACCAACAGAGAAAGATACCAATGCCTGCTTTGAAACTCCAATCTCCGTAGTTGTGTTTAACCAGGCGAGCTTATAAGGAGATGGATGAGCCTCGGTCTTAAGGCCAAGTTTGCGAACTGCTTTCAAGGAGATCACATTGGCACAGCTGCCCGAGTCAATAATAAGCTGACAAATTGTGTCACGAATTGTGCAAGTCGTCCGGAACAAAGTAGTGCGAAGCCAAGATTCATCTAAAGCTCGTGGTAATAAACAATTTCGCCGTATTACCAGATTGAGTGTTCGGTTACCATTGTCACTGCTGATAACGAGGTCGTCATCGTCGTGTGGAGAATCAGATAAATATTCGTCATACTGAGGCTCACCATCTCAATCGACTTCTTGAATAAGTAACCCACGTTTATCAGTCTTTGGACAAGCTGTCTGTAGATGTCCCCATTCTCCACAAGAAAAACAACGAAGAGTGTTTGGTCTCGCAGTCCGAGACGTCGCTATCGAATCCAGTTTGGTGAAGTTGGAGCGTGACGTTGAAGGATCAACCGGTAAACCAACAATGGAATCGCTTGGTGTTGACGTTTGAAAGCGAGGACGAGAACCATTAGAAGTCCATGTTGGCCGAAATTGTATCTCCATAGCAATGGCACGTTGGTGAGCTTCAGACACAGATGTGGGATTAAATTGTTGCATTGCATTCTGCAATTGAGCTTTGAGGCCTCCAATAAAACGGGAAACAAGTTGAACCTCTGTTTCTGCAACTTTGGAGCGAGCAGTCATGGAAAAGAAATCTGAAGCATAATCATCAACAGATCGATTGCCTTGACGGAGATTCTGAAGTTTGTTATACAGAGTGCGTTCATAATTGTATGTTTTGTCAATTGTTCCCAAGAATCAATTCGTGATTTGCCGGAAACACGACGAGACTCCTTGAGCTGCTACCACCATGCCATGGCTCGCTGTTTGAAACGAGTCGCCACCAACGAGACTCTCATCTCCGCAGGGACGGCTTTGAAATCAAGAATTTCTTCCGTAGAACCCAGCCAATCCAAAAAGTCATCAGCGTTAAGCGTTCCTGAAAATTCAGGAATATCAAGGCGAAACCCAGATTCCCAACGAGGAGGGGGTTTTGACGAGCAATATCAAGAGGTTGATACTCACGAAGTTGCAGACGATCATCAGGGCGATCTCCTCTGTTGTCACGAGCTTGTTGACGAGGGGGAATAACATGTTCGGGATCAGCGAAAACATTCTCCGCTAGTCCACCGTGAACAGTGTCGTCGTGTGTCTCGTGAGCGTGTGGGTCATGAACATGTTGCTGCAAGTTCGGTTGATTCTGTAGAACCTTTGTCAAAGCTTGTTCAACTGCGTCAAGTAAGGCAGCATGGAGACCTTCGGTGAAGTTTTCCAAGGGTTGTTGTAGGTCTGCATGTAGATCTTCGGGAGTAGGTTTACGAGGTGCCATCGGAAGAGCAAAAACAAGGAACGAGCTTTAATTAAGAAACTAAAGCTGCTGGAATCTGATACCAACTGGTGTAGATCAAATACGTAACCGATAGGGTTTTCGGATCGATTGTTTAGTCTTAGAATTCCCAAACGAATCACGCAACTTGTAATCGTTGAGAACTTGTGTTCTAGCCGAGAACAAGGGTCAAAGAGCTAAAAGCTGCTTTGATTAATAATGAAATAAGAGTTGTATCCCCACAAACCTAAGGATCAACTGTATTTATTAGAAGCTTTAAACCGACGTTAAAACCCTATTCTAATTAGTTTAGGAAATTAAAACTTTGTCTCAACCAAAAAAGAAAAGAGAAAAACCATAACAGAAGTTTAACAAAACAGAGCAAAAGGAAAAACAGAGCCACGCTACATCACATTGTATCGAGAAAACTTGTTATGTAAGAATCTTCAGGCGTTGGGATCTCCGGTAAAGTATGAAACATTCTCGTACCCAGATTGCAAATCGCAAGCGTAGTTTGTAACCTAAGACAGATCAAACCTCGGATGGGTTGAGAAACATCATATCTTGAATGTAGAGAAATACACAACTGTTGTTGTCCAGAAGACAACAGTGGTTCCTCCTCTTGGTAAACAGAGTAAAACAACACCTCAGTGTAAGATGGTTCGATTGTTAAGGTTTGCTCTTAATAAACAGTGTCAAACCACAACATCGTAGGTTCGGGTGGCTGTGATGTATATTGTTGGACCATGAACATCACTCGAGGCCTTGTCATTGATCGGCTCAAGTAATCAACATTGAATTTTGTAGAGCGGATCATGGATGCCCATTTCTTCGAGACGAGGAGGAACTTCACCAAGGACTTCAGAGGCAACCGTGGCAGAATATTCATTTGATTATCTTCATTAAGTGACTCGAAATTTGATTTCTCCATTTTTGTTTCTTCTTTCTTTGTATTTGTAATGATATTTTGTGTTTTGAGATATAGAGAAACTAAACACACATCTGTGCTATTTATAACAGAGTAGTTTCATAGTTTGTTACCAACGGTGTAACTTGTGAGTGTGGGTGATAATTACTTGTTGAGTCGTAAAAGCGCGTACATCTTTATTTTACATATCATGAAATGCTTTACATCTCAAAAATAAACGAAAGTAGAATGTTTAGCTCCACACGTTAAAAACTTACTAAAATTATTGGCCAATTAGCATAGAGATTACTAGATACCATGCATGAAAAGTGACAAATTTGCTTTCATCTTACACGTTTTAGTAGTAATTTGGTTCTAATTCCAATACAATTATCACAACAAAAAGCAATGTAACAATTGCAAATCCAAATCTTTGGCTACACTTTGTTTTATGTTATACCACCAACCATTTTAGGTTCTCCAAACTCCAAAGCCTTGTCTAAGAGAAACTCTCATGACCCGGTTTGCTATTGAGGCTGAGGTCGTGAGTCATGGTCCTGATAGTGCGACTTTAGATGGTTGATGGTTCGGTCTGAAAAAATCGTTATTTGAGAGTAAGAGGTCGGTGGCTGCTACTCTCTTGGCGTTTACAAGATAGAATTATAGCTAGAAATCTTGTGTATTTTCTTTTAGCAACGTTTTGTTCTACGAATCAAATGTCACTTTCTGTACTTGAAAAGAATATTACACTATTATACTAAAGAACTTTTCCCTTTCTCTTTGCACTTATTAGGAAGCTTTAATTTTTTTAATTATATGGCAAAAAAATAAAGATTAATGGCAGTAAGAAAAAACGAACAATCGCAATAAGATATAGTCGAGAGATAACATTATTATTTAGCATAAAATAAAGGTTAACGACAATAGAAATAAAAATTAACAATCCCAGTAAGACCACCGTACATGAGTACATGAGAGCTAGACATCATTATTAATTAGCGTAAAATAAAGATAAACCACAATAGAATGAAATTTAGAAATAAAGACTAACAACAATCCCAATGAGAGTTGAGAGAGTGAACAACCAACTCTTATTCTTCATATAAGCCAAGTACTATCAACATGATCCAAAAAGGTTCGAACATAATAGTATCCATCAACCATTCCTTCAATCTCAAATCTTCTGAGGTTTGTTGTGTCTGTATCATAATATACCACAAAGATTTGTCCCTCTAACCAACAGTAAGGTGCGAAAACAAGTTCTCTTGTTCCAATGGTACCATTGAAAAAGAACTTGTGATGTTCAACAGTTTCTAGCCATTGAGGAATCTTAACGATCTTTCTCCCCCAGTTTCCTGATATCTCATTCCTAACCCACAATACAGCTTATTCCCTTAATAATTAGCTAAACAAAAAAAAAACCAAAAGATTTAGAGATGCCACGTGACAGATAGATAGAACTTACTTAGAGGGTGTAAGCCTATTTTATTATACTCCCTCCGTTTCATAATATAGGATGTTTAGAGAATTATTTTTGTTTCATAATATAGGATGTTTCCAATTTTCTATGTAACTTTTAGATTAATTTTATATTTTATATTATGCAGTGTTGTTTATGATTGGTTTAACTTTTTAAAAGTAACTATTTTTTAATATGCGTATTTTAACTCAAACATTCTATATTTTGAAACAGAGAGAGTATTAGATAGTATGGTTACTGAAAATTAAAAAGAAGGATGGATCGAGTTGGAGTTGGCATGGTTGTATATATTGAGAGAGTGTGAATGGTCCCCAGACGCAAAACCTCCTTTGTCTTGAGACTCCGACCGGTGTCCGTGGTTCGGCCGACACCCACCTTCACCTGTCCTTCTCTCTCTCAATCTATTCACGTTTACTTTTCTCTTTAATTTTGCTTTTGTTGATTCATGAATTTTATATATATTGGATTTCAATTATTAGTATGGTGATGGTATGCCACGAGAATGCAGCCACGCACACGAGGACACCACCATATCCTCTCATCAAACTTTTCCCCAATCATCTTCTTTCAATTTTTCATTTACCTTATGCTCGCAAAAACCCCTGTCGAACTTATAGTTTATGTATAGTACATTGGTAATCATGATGAAATATGCTTGTAAGATTAAAGGATAATATAATGTATATCTCCACCACTGTATATAGATCTCCTATTCTTTACACAAGCAATAAATTCTTTGCACTCTAAGAAAATGCAAAAAAAAAAAAAAAAAAAAAATCACTATTCAAGAAAATTACAAGATTTTTTTTCCTTTTTCATTTGACTTTTACAAGATTTTTTTTGTAATATATTATTTATTATGTGGACATCTTATTGTACGGTTTTACTCGTGTTATCTAAATGTTGCCTAACACACGTTGGCTCCGATTGGTAATAACATTTAAACAAGGCGCTTGAAAAAATTTCAACAGTTATAAAGAAGGTGGTTAAAAAGAAGGCGGCTAGAAAAGATGGAAGAAAAAAAGTGGTTAATTTAAATTGAGTGGTTAATTAATAGTTTTGATTGGTAACAAATGGTTGAATAGTAAACAAATTATTATAAAAACAATATAAAATAAATTAAAATATGAAAATATTTTCTTATTTATATTTTTATAAATTCCTTTAGAAAATCGTATATATAAATATTATTTTTAAAAATTTAATTAATTTTTTTTAAAATCCAACCACCTCGTTTGCAAACGAACCGCCTTGTTTTTGGGACAGTTGGCAACCGTCCGTTTTCCCCTTTCCAACCACTCTCTTCAACCATCTTCTCTAACCACCTATTCCAACCATTTTTTCTAATCGTCATGTTAATTGGTAACCTTCAAGGCGGTTCGTTTGCAAAACAGGCGATTGAAGGTTACCAATCAAATCCATTAATTTTCTCCGTCTCATGCATTTTTTTTGTATAAATTTATTTTATCAAATTGACTTGTAGCCATGTGGTCTGTCATCCTATTATTCTATATTTTACCAAATGAATATATTTTAAAATAACGTGTTAAAGATTTCACTATAATTTTAAAGGTTCCTTTCGCCAATTTAGAAAATATACTCAAATCGCAACTTAAGTATATTTTTATCCACATTAGTAAATCTTCGTTCTTTTTTCATTTACATAATCTACTCTAAATAATATGCACAATTTTGTAACAATAAAAAGAATGCACATTTATGGTAAGGGGGGTTGGGACTTGGGATGATTAGTTTCAAAAGTGTAGGGACAGAGAGACTATTTGGATCTACGCTAGCAAATTGTGATCCACATATTTTCTTTCTTTTTCTTCGACAGGTATAATGTGACTCGCGATCCATTGCCTTCAACATATATGGGACAACTAAGTCACAGTTGTTCTTTTCCTTCTTCTTTTGGGTCCATTCTTTTGTTACTTCAATTCAATGTCTTTGAGTTCAATTGGATAATATATAGCTCTTATCTGTTCCACGTCCATTTCTTTTCATTCTAGTTTCATTAATCATCTTCAAAGGTTTGTTCGTTCAATAAACGGATTAAGAATTCGTGTTTTTCGACGTCCCTACCCCTACGCTTTGCCCATCGTGTTGTAGGGTGGACGTTCCGGTCTTGCGAAAGCCGTTTACATGCATGGCCCAATTTGATCAAATCACAATGAAAGCAATGTTATAACGGGAAAAATCCAATGGAGATAAACGTAATACAAGGTGCCAATGAAGGGAATTTGTGAGCACATGAGAGGAGTGGGCATATAGATAGTAATAAATTTATAGACATCCCGCGCGAGTTGAGGAGAAGCAAACAAGCAAGAAGCATTCATGTTTAGAAAATTATTCCCATTTTCTAGTATGTACAGTATCTATTATTACGTAGAGTGTATGCACATGTGGATATTAGCACCGGCTCGATAATAATAGAAATCGTATGGTTAGCACACTATAAGGCATCCAGCTCATGCGGAACAAAACTACTGTTTAAAAAATTAAGGAATAAGATAGTTAAAACTTAAAAACTTAATATTTTTTCAAAAAACTTTGATTACATGCACACAAGTATTTTAATTTAAAATTTGGATTTATAACAGAAAAAACAAAATTTATTAGGCTGTAGGTGTATTTTGTTCTGTTCAAAATTCTTCAAGATGTCGGACAATCTAAAAGATTTGGATGACTTACAAAGATCAAATGGAAACATGCGACAAAAACGAAGACGTACAACAGTATAATGTTTTGACAACTATTGTGGTGTTTGTCCGAGATAATCCAACGTTTAGTCAGAAGTAAATCACTTGACTAATCAAAAGAGCTATGACACAGAAATGGATTAACGGGTAGGGTTTTGACCACAACTCAATATGATCTTTAAGAACATCAGAAAGTCAAGAGATGAACAACAGAAAGAAATCGAGAGCTTTGATCGAAGAATTACGTGGTTAAGTGTAAGCATCTGTCGGAGTATTCGTTAAGCCTAACTGATTGACGGATGTGTGTCGTGTTTGGATTCGTCGAAATCTGAGTGTTAAAACTAGTCCAACCTGTACTAAAGTGAAATGTTCATAGTTATAGTTACGTACGTCATATACGTTATAACGAGACTGTTAATTTTCTCAATAATATATTATAATTTGTAGCAAACATGTTAAAGAATAAGCATAAAATATTTGAAAAACCATTAGCGCTTTAATTTAGTGTACATAAAAAATTTCGGAACTTGCTCTCCTATAATACACATCTCGCACGTACTATAAACGGACCTTGGTCCATGTATGTTTCTTGCTCGAACATGACAACTTTTTCTTTCCACATCAAAAGTTTATATGTGATTCTTCAACATCATGTGCTCTTTTAATTTATTTGTTTACATATTTTTTATATGTCATTATATAGTCGAGTGATACCAATACCATACTTTGATTGTGATATGTGAAAATTGACAGTGGTTTTTCTGTTTGCATTATACATATTACTTTTCTAAAATTTATACTGTATTCAAGTATTTTTAGTTGTTCTTTAGAAGTTAGCACATCACGATATATATAGTCCATAAACTACACATAACATATACCTCGCTCTCCTCAAGAAATTTGTTTATTGTTACCATTTTTTTTAGGAGAGTCAATTAATCATGCATCGATTTTTGTCATGTTAATCTTTTATCATCGAGACAATCCCATTCTATGCAGATTCCAAAATACGTGACGATATTACCGATAAATGTTTCTGATTCCATGACGAATTTTCGATGATAACAAAATACCATTGGCTAGAAACAAATAGATTTGTGGAGGAGTATTATTATAATTGACTGAAATGGAGGTGCACAGAGCCCGTTACAACTTTTTGTGCGACGCATGTTGGTCTAATGAGACCTCTTAAATAGAGAGACACACTTGCTAATCTTGAATAATTAATTTAATTATAGATTAGCCGACCAGATTTTTAAGTCATTGACGGTGGATTAACTGTTTTAAGACTTCTTTCGATATGCGTCCCCTTATGTTCCCATCCAATGCGACAACACATTCAATTGGTACTCGCCTACTCGGAGCCCAATCAACGTTTTCCCCACTAATAACTTACTTAATCTCTGATTAGTGATTACTCTTATCGTTTTACGTCTGGATTAGGTGATCAAGTTCATAAAACAGCAAACACTATGTTTATTTCTTCCGTTGATGATTCTTGACTTTTCTAGTTTTAGTTTTTTCTTCTATAAAGATTGATTTTTAACGTGTTTTAAGTACTCTATATTAGTTTAGGTCAAAAAATTTGAACTTCAAAAAGTATGTGAATGGGCAATATTAAATAAACCGAATTACTAGCGGTTCATAATATATTATTGGGAAATGTTTTGGCATAAAAAAATGTATGTCTAATTAATTATAATGACAATACATATAGTAAGAAAACAAATATTAATTATATGAGTGAAATTATTTAAAAATATATACTTATACGAAGCACAATTATATGAAGTTGAAAATATAAACTTTTCTAAATAGTTACAAGCAAACAAATTTCTTTGTGTTGAATCCGAACACGTAGATATCAGTTTAAACTTCAAACCAGATACAGTTTATTATTTACTCATAAGATAGCTAAAAATTACAAAAAAAATTGCCAAGAAAACAGCTATAACAATCAAATCATAAAATTAATGTATTTTACTATGTGATTAATTTAAAATACATTATATAATTATATATTAATTAGGGTCTTATTGAATAATATAACATGGTAACTGCTAAAAACACATGCTAAATCTATGTTATTTGAAAAACAGAAATGAAAGCATATATTTTCTTACCGTTGTTTTAGTAAATATAAAATAGAATTTGGTTTAGTGCATACCTATATATATATATATATATATATATATATATATATATTAACTAATACCGTAAGTAAGTGTTATATATATAATGTAAGATTATTGGTAGTATATATAGATTTTAACTTTTTAATTATCATAGATGGAGTTTTTAAGATGATATGATTTATTAATTACAAACAAAATGTGCAAAATATGATAGAAAATTAAGATTCAGTCGTCAGAAATACAAAATCAGTTAATTGTTATACTTTTATCTCCACCAAACGCATGTCTATGTATTTACTTAATTTTAAATAGGATGGAAAAATCGGCACGCAAAACGAGAAAAAATGGCCGAACTCTCTTTTTTTTTTTTCACTAAATAGTTTATATATTGATTGATTTGTTGGAGACCAAAGATACAAGACGGATCAACAACAATCATTCCAGCAAAAAAGTCTGGCTGAAGATTTAAACTATAAACTAGCCATATCCTCCAAAAAAGGTCTTGTAATCAAAAGGATATCTGGTTGCTACATACGATTGACGCCGATTCTCTCTTGTGACGCTCTTAACTATAAGGTGAGCTCCAAGATTTGAGTTTCTGTCTTCCAACATCAGATTCCAATCCAAAAATTTTTCCAAACTTACTCCCAGCATATGGGACTGAAATTTAAGAGATGGCCATGCTTTTGGTCTAAGTACAGCTTCAACGAAATCTTTGTCCTCTGAAGCAAAAATAACTTTGTTGTAGTTGAGACTTAGCATACTTTCAATGGTCCATAGTCAGGCTTGAAGTTTCACATCCTGCTTTGAAATCACAGAGCCAAAAGACATTCTACTATGCAATAAAACAGTTCCTGCATCGTTTCTCAGAACCCACGCTGCTCCACTGACATTTGAAGCATTGTCCCATGACCAAGCGAGATTGCATTTTAACCAACCAACTAATGGAGGATACCAACGCCTTTTTATTTGGGAACATTGTTGTTTTACCCGCTCAGCCGTAACTTCATTCAAAGCTTGAGCATAAATCCATTCCTGCACATTTTCTCTAATTTTGATGATCGTGACAGGAAGACTGAAGCTTTTCCCTTCAATACAAAAAAGATTTATGTTTTTCCAAATTTGCCAGAGAATCCAAGGGAAGGCTTTCCGGGTTTCTACCTGTACTTTTGGATTTTTGCTAACCAATAGCAAGTAGTACATGTTCTAGTATAGTGACTGAGAATCAAACCCATTTTCAGGACATGGGAAATTGAATAGAGCCCAAATTTGTCTTGCTACCGTACACGAGAAGAGGACATGATTTGAGGATTCTCCTTCATTGCCACATCTTTGGCATCGTGTGTCCACTTTCAAACCTCTGGCTACCATTTTGTCAGCAACTGGAATTCCACCAGACACAGCTTTCCACATAAACGATTTAATCTTTAATAGAGTATCACATTTCCATATCAGATCTTTTATGTGGAGTATAGAAGGCTGCATCAACGCTTCGGTTACTAACTCTATCTTTTCTTTTTGGTAGGCTGCCCAGTAACCGGATTTCACCGTATAAGCTCCACTCTTTGTATGTTCCCAGATAAGATAATCTTTTGACAGAGAGACATGTTTGATTTTTTGTATCAACTCCACATCCCTTGGATAGAAATGATGATTCAGCTTAGTCAAATCCCAAGTCAAAGTCGAATCGTCTATCAACTCATTAACCTTCATATCCAGATCAAAGATTATGTTCTTCATTAAGGGAGCTCTCATAACCCCATCCAAAAGCCACCGAGAAGACCAAACAAAGGTGGACTCACCATCTCCAATCATTTGTCTCAAACCTCTTTTTAGTAGGTCCCTACCATGCAGGATACTTCTCCAAGCGAAAGAAGGTCTTCCTCCAAGTTCAGCAGATAGAAAATCTGATTCATCAAAATATCTACTTTTGAAAAAAGCAGCGAACAAACTGTTTTCTTCTTAAATAATCCTCTATGCTTGTTTAGCCAACAGAGCCTGATTGAAGATTTGAATATCTTTAAATCCAAGAACACTTAAATGTTTTGGTAGACAGAGTTTATCCCATGCAAGCCAATGCATTTTCCTTTTATCCTCTACTGAATCCCACCAGAAAGCAGACATAGCCGAGGTCACATTCTCACAGGTCTTTTTTGGTAGCTTGAAACAAGACATTGCAAAGACTGGCATTGCCATTGCCACAGATTTGAGCAAAATTTCTTTCCCCCCATAAGACAGAGTGCGAGCATACCAACCAGACATTCTGCTTTTGATCTTGTCATGAATGTAGGCTAACATATCTGCCTTAGAGCTGCTAAAACATTCTGGTAAGCCCAGATAGACTCCTCCTCCTCCTTCTTTGACAATTCCCAACTTTCCTTGAATCTGAATCCTGACAACATTGTCCACTTTGATACCAAAAGTGATCGAGGATTTATCAAGATTGATCAACTGACCTGTAACTTCACCATATTCCGCGAGTATATCTTGAAGCTTTGATGCCTGATCTACATATGCTTTAATCAAAAAAAGGCTGTCATCTGCAAATAGAAGATGATGAATCGCAGGACCATGTGGAGAAAACTATATTCCATTAAGAAGACCATCTGATTCAGCTTTGTTTAGCATATGAGTCAAACCCTCTTCACAGAGTACAAATAAAGCCGGAGAGAGAGGGTCACCCTGTCTTAATCCTCTTTGCAGTTTGATTAAACCAAATGGTTAACCATTGATCAAAACCGTATAAGAAACTGTGGAAATACAGAACATAATCATATCCACCCATTTTCTTTTGAAGCCTAAAGCAATGAGTACCCCTTCGAGAAAACTCCATTCCATTCTGTCGTATGCCTTGGACATATCAGTCTTCACCGCCATAAAACTTTTAGAAATATCTTTGTGAGTGCGAAGTCCATGAACAACTTCATGAGCTATTAAAATGTTGTCCGAGATCAACCTTTCTGGGATAAAAGCTGATTGATTTGGCGATATAATCTCCGGTAGCATCGGTTGGAGTCTGTTCATCAGTATCTTTACCACAACCTTATAAAGAACAGAGCAAAGACTGATAGGCCAAAGATCACACATATGAGGAGAATTGAGTTTCTTTGGCAGCAGACAAAGTTGAGTGAAATTCCATTCAACTGGGAACACACTATTCTGGAAAAAGTTAAGAACCTCTTTGGTAACCTGTTCACCAACCACTTCCCAGTATTGTTGAAAGAAAAGAGCAGACATTCCATCAGCTCCTGGAGAACTGGCAGGTTTGATAGAGAATACTGCAAGCTTAACTTCCTCCTTTGAAACCGAAGCTAGTAAAGTCTGATTCATCCCATCAGTAACTCTGGGAAGAAGGCCATCAAGCATACTTTGAGGATTGAACGGGGAAGACGTAGAGAAAAGCTTGGTAAAGTAGGCAGCCGCAATTTCACCTTTAGAAGCCTCTGCTCTATGGATAATCCCATTTACATCAACCAACTTTTCTAACCCATTCTTATTCCTTGCATTCTTTACTGAGGCATGGAAGAATTTGGAATTTTTGTCACCCTCAACCATCCATTTAGCTCTGCTTTTTTTGTTGCCAATGACTTTCTTCTTCTCTATAAGGCTCAACCAATTTTCCTTTCAACAATCCCATTCTTACTGCTGACGGAGACATGGACGATTGAACCACTTCCAATTCGTCCTGGAGCTTAGTGATCTTTTCTTTTGCATTGAATTCATTTCCTTTTTTCCACTTACTAACAGCTTTCCTACAATTCCTGATGCGCAGGGAGACTGAAACATCAAAGCTGTTATCCATATAGTTCCAAGCATTGACTATTGCCTCTTTGACCAATGGCTTATGAAGAAATCTCTTATTAAATCTGAAAGATTTTTTGTAAGATTCTTGAGAAGAGACCAAATTTACCAAGACCGGACGATGATCAGAACCCCTGTTAGGCCGAACTCTCTAATTAAACTATAATTATTAGAGCTAAAAACGGTCATTTTCAGCCAATTTATGTTTATATCCATTTTCTACTTTGTTGACAAAAAAGAAACATATACTCTACTTTATTAAAAAAAAAAAAAGATCGAAAGAAATTAGAGAAAACAAATAAAGAAAAGATAAAGCACCTTTTTATAAAACTTTTATATAAGCTTTTGACTTTTAATTATCGTTCTGCCTTTTCTTGATCTTTTTAAAATAATTGTTCATCATCCCTACTCAGTACATGGACTATTAATTACATCACTACCAGCTTAAATTAATGATGAAACAAAATGCTTTCAATGCCAAAGCGCCTAACCCAATTCTCCCACTACCACTCTCATCATTTACAACTGCAGAAAAGAATCAGTAAATCTACCAAATCTGATTACAAATCTCAGTAATATAAGAAGAATAATAACATATATTCTTATAAGTTTTTACTAGAAACTTTTTACTTTAATAGCGTTTATATGCTCATGTGAAACTTGGAACGAGGGGAGATTCAAAATCAAAAACCACACTTTTTCTTGGCTAAAACAAAATCTACACAGTAATCAACTAGTAGTTACCCCAAACCTAATCAAAGAACACATTAAAAACAAAACAGACTGGTGCAAAAAAATATAAAAGTTACAAAAAATAATAAGTTGTCTTCTTCCTCCAATCTTTTATTTATCTTTTTTTTGTCTCGTTGCCCCATGTTTTGCTCCTCCTTATCTGCGTCCCATTGTCTCACTCAAATTATTTCCCAATATTCTATCTGTAAAATATGGGAGAAGAAAGTGTTTCTTGGCTTGTAATGTAGGCATCATCATTCCTTAAATCATGCTACTCCCTAGTTTTACTTATATACTCTAAGCTTTTAGTTTGTTCCATAAGACAATCCTTTGTTTCCCTTCTCCCTCTACAATTTGATCCTTTTTCGAGGTTTTTGTAATCAAAAGCTTATAACCCGAGTAGAATGTAGTAAACCAGCGTGATCGGAAGCGCTATGAGCATTCCGAATATTACCCTGCCAAAATCATATGGTTTGCAATGTTACATGTTAAAAAAGGATATCATTAGTAATCTATAGTCTAATAGATTACGAATCATATAATCTCTGACTTACCCTGTACTTAAAATAGCAGGATGAACATTGTACTCCTTAGCAAACACAAACGGCACAATTCCTTGAGGTAATGCGGCCTATAAAACCATAAAAAAAATACTTAACAACAAATCACATTTTTTACTGCGTTAAATTATTAGAGCTGAACTTAACGATTAAAATAAATTACCTGAACTATAGCAACACGCAGTAAATCACCACGCAATCCAATGGCTATGGCAGCAACCGCCATCACAGCCGGGCCCGTGAGGAACCTAACCGCCATAGCAAATGTTGCCACAGAGTTCCCACAAGCAATTAATTTGGGTTGTAACGCCATGAACAACCCTACACGATTTTACACAAACAGTTTAGTTTCAAAATCCGGCCATGAATATATATTTCTATACATCTATAAAAAATGTTCCAATCAAGTCCCATAAAAATGGGGACCATGACGACTATCAACAACACGAGACCATGTCGTCCACCATTACCATTTATCTAATAAGACACTCACAACACTGTCCCACCTGTCGGATGGTCCATCCCCAAAATTTTTGTTTCTTAATCAAATTTATGGAGTACCTAATTTAATTCTATTATTATGTAAATGAGTTTGATATGTCAACGAAATATGCAAAATTTAGACAATCTCTGTAATAAATAACACGTTTGGTATGAACCAGATTTATTCATTTAAATGGCTTAAAATCTAAAAAATTCGAAAGGAATAAAAACACAGTACGAAGAATAAACTTACCCAAACTGAACATTGCCATTCCAAGACCAGCATCAGATAAAATGGAGATAGATTGCTGTATGATTTTTGGCATTTCCACGTGCCACCTTCATATTCAATACCGGAATGTAAACTTCTTGAGAACCGGTCGGTTCGACTCAAGAGAAAAAAGCAATTTTAAAAATTTTGAAGTTTTTACTAACCGGAAAGCGACGAGAGCCCAAATAAGGCCAATGAGACTAGAGTAAGTGTTTGGGTTTCTGATGAGTTTCCTCCACACCATTATCAGTATCAGCCTTGTCATCACACTCGCCGGCGGCATGTTTTTTCGTTGACTTTCTCCTCCTCCGGCGGCTGCTCCTAGACCTGTCTTTGATTGTAGCTCCACCGAGGAATTTGGAGCGAGTTTGTTAAGTCCATTCTCGGCGTCTTTGGCTCTTTCTCCTGCTTCTTCTTTCTCGGCGAAACTAAATTGTGGCTCTCCTCCAAAATCTCCACTCCCTGGATGAGCTAGAGCTATAGTCACCACACACAAAAACCTAATTTGAGAACTTTTGCAATTACTTATCAAGAAAGTTATTTAAAATATGTACTAACTAACCTTTACTCTCTCCGTTGTGAGATTGATCAGGGACTAACATACGAATCTCTTTAGCACCTTGATCAGATCTTCCACCTTGTTCATTGTCTGGCGCTCCGCCGAAAACGTTAAGACCCGCCCGGTCTGAAACGGGTGAACCGTTGGAGCTCCATACGAACATGTGAAGCTCCTTGGCGTCATGGCTGTTTGACTTACCGCTGGTTGGAAGAGTAGTTTGCTGATTCGTATTGATGTCTTTCGGGTTTTTATTAACGCCTTTATTGGCGGTAGATGTGGTAGTTGAGGAGAATTCTGGATTCGGAGCCGGATAAGACCCGGCTCCACCTCCACCGCCTCCGGGGTAATACCCGAATCTCGGAGAGGACGCCATGGCGCAGTTCTCCTCGAAGTTCGAAGGTCGAGGAGTGGGACCTCTAGAAGACTGTACAGAGTACATATCTGCCGGACCAAAATTGGAGAGACGGCCACCAGGGAAGCCCATCATCGAGTAAAAATCAGAGTGGTTGAAATTGGAGCCTCTAGGAGTTGTGCTAAGGCTGTAAATCTCAGCTCCGGTGAGGTTTGACGGCCGTGGAGTCATGTTCGGCCCGCAGAAAGAGCGACGGGAAGCGTTTGATTTTCTCACGGTGACGTGAAGCTTCCCGTCGTCGCCGATCTCTGCGTCGGTTTCAAGAAAATCATGGCCGTCGAGTGAAACGACATCGGATTCAACTTTGAACGAAACGATTGAGGCAGCCGTCTCAGGGAACTGCTCCATGATGAGCATCTTGGCGCCGCGAAACTCGAAGAGGAAAAGAAGAAGCGTGTACCAGATGATACACTGGAGGACGACGATTTGGACCATGAGGGAACCAGAGTACTCGCCGTACATGGCGATCAAGAGAGGAATCCCCATGACGAGAGTGTTGGGAAGCGTGGAGAGGGAAAAGATTGTGATGCTCCACTCGAGGCTACCGGAACGGGTGAGATTAGCCCAGAGGACCAAGAGAGACAACATGATGATTTTTTGGAGAGTGTCGGCGGCGATGAAGCGGAGATTCATGGCGTAAGGGTTGTTGGTGGAGATGAAGTGGAAAGAGAGGAGAGGGACGGCGAAGATGGCGACGAAACGGTTGATTCCGGAGCATTGGTCTGGAGAAAAGATTTTCCACCACTGGACAGAGCCGTAGGCGAGGATCATAGCTACGTAGAGAGGGATCACGGCGGTGAGAACCGTGTAGAGGTCGTGCCACGAGATCATCTTGAAAGGGGTAAAAGTAGAAACAAGAGAGAAAGAAGAAAAGGAAAAAAAAAAAAAAAAAAGGAGAACCGTTAAACAACGGTGTCTGAGGGAAGAAGAAGAAGTGAGAGAGGACTTGGGAGCAGTGTGTTTGTGTGAACTGTGAAGGAGTGAGCAAGTTTGGGTTTTGAGGATATAATTTAAGGAGGGGATACCACTTTACACCTCTTTATACAGCAAATACGTGACCACCCAAGTTCCTTTTTACTATTTTTATTTTATTCTTTTGTTTGTTATTTTTTTCATCGATATTATCATAACATAATAATAATATAGTTTTTTCTCTTAAAGATATTAGTTCAAGAATTGATATGTATTACTTTTAGTTTTATTATCTATAATCTTGTAATGTAAAATATCGTGTGTTTTGATAACAATATTTCTCAACATTTTGTATAATATACCACATAACTAAAATCTAGTCGTTTTGGTTCGACTAGATAACAAAATACACATAAGTAGTAAAATGATTAAAAAAAAGTAAGAATAAGGATACTATTAAATCATATTTTGCAGTTTTCATTCTAGTTTAATATAATATATATGACATACACATGCCATTCATTTTTTATTTTGTATGCAAATGTGTTCCATGAAGATTAAAGTAAAATAGGAAAAAATATATATAAAAATTGAGTCTGCGAACAGAATTTTACATGTACAAAAATAGCATCTGAGTTAGATCTTAAGAAGAAGGTCTACATGTGGCACTCTACTTTTGGGGATGGGCATCGCAGACATACCTTTTCTCTTCTGTCCCCCTCTCTTCTTTGCTTTTAGTATTTTAACTTTACCTTTCTTTCACATTCTCTTAACTAATCCATTTTTTTCGTAATATGAATAAATCAATACCGATATCAAATGTACAAAATTATCTGCATTACTAACTCTAAAATTAGAAAGAAAAAAATGGAAGAAGCAATAGTTTCAATATCTCAAAAAGGAAAAAGAAAAAAAATTGGAAATACCCTTTATATTTTGTGATGTTTGATAAATCATTTTTTTTAGAAAAAGTAATGATTATAAAAATAAGGAGACAAGATGGGCTGGAGACAAAGAAGATCCACTAAGAAATTGGATGGCTCAAATGGAATTTGGCTAATGGCGTCGAGTGTGTCTATATGTTATTGTTAGGTTTACTCATTTGTCCCGTGAAGTAGGCAACACTCAATTACTCATTAGACGACATAAATGTTTAGCCTATATTCTCATCATTAAGCTACTGTCTAACTCCCCTCCATGATATTAGTTATAACGTTGCTTCTGAATTATTTGTTCAGATAAGCTCACTCAAGTCTTAACTTAGTAGATGATGGTCAGAAATTGGAATACACAAGCTAGTATAGAATAACGAAACGAATGGAATTTTACAATATCTTTTTTTTGGTTAACGGAATTTTACAATATCAAACATCACAGTTTTGTTTATTTAACATGTCATGGAAATCGCTGTGTTTTTGAGTGTATCAAAATTAAACAGCTCAATTTTAAATTTTGTTAATACAGTATATCATTTAATTCACTTTTATATGTAGAAAAATATATATTCTATTTTTTTTCTTATAAGCTTTTTTCCCGATATGGGTAATACTACCTTTTTAGTACACAACCAAAGTTCCACATGAGTAAATGGTTGAGACAGAGAATGTCGTGACCTTCTTGTGACTTAGTGTTGCTGTATCTTTCTGATTGCATAAAAGTATTACTTGACACAACTTCCTCAGGCAAGTCCAAACTCGAATGATTAATTGCGATTTATGCATGTTAGATAAAATTTGCCGTCCTTATACAAAACCAAATTATACAAATTTTTTTTTCTTTTTGTTAAACACTTTATTTAACTAGTTATTTATCCTAATGGAATCAACGTATATATCTTAATATATATTTTCATGCAATTGACGTTCAATTAACCAAATAAATAATCCTAGATATCGGCACAAGATTTAGGGAACTTTTGGAAGCACTTCATATGTCAGCGTAACCATGGTACAGTTTAAAATTGTGGTCTCTTTTAATTTTTAAGAAAATCAATTAATATAAATATCATCTAAAAATTAGGTTAGAGTTGAATTTAATAGAGTAAAAGATTCTTATAACGACAAAAGAAATTTGATGATAATTAAAAAAAAAAAAGAGCGAAAGTAAAGTACAGTGTCATTCAATAATCACACTGTATGCGTAATAAAATTATGTTTGTGGTTGAATAATCAAAGTCCAAGTCAAACCTTAACATAGTTTTCACGCCTTTGATATACGGAATTGTAGGAACGATAACGAAATTTTAGATTAATATACGACTGATGCTTCCAATAATCTCTGAGATATATACTTATCAATCGTACCGAATAGAAAGATAAACGACATTCTCACAAACAACCACACACGTTGGGAAAAGAAAAAGAAAAAAAAAAGAAGAAGAACGGCGTTGGTGTAACATAGCGATCATATTAAAACTATTCTCTTCATGATAATATGTTTTGAATATTGATTAGATGGTGGACCATTTTTCTTTGACACATACTAAATGGTGGACTTTGACAACCTAAATGTTGGACAATCAAAGCCAATGCATTGATATTCAATTCGGACCTATAGCTTAATTGGTGTTTATTACTGGTGTTCAACTGCTCAGTTAGACTAGAGTAAATTGTCTTTAGAGTTTTTTTTTATTATGTGTAACAAGTTATTGATCTCGTTTTTCAAAACTTACTGATCGATCAATATTGATCCCCAATTCTGAAAAAAAAAAAAGAGGTACGTCTAATTAAGCGATTTAGACAATCTTGAAAGTGAACAATGATGGGTACTGGTGACTTAAACACGTGATTAATTAAAGAAGGTGAAATTTTCGTAAAATTTTCTTAAATAATGAATAGTTAGAAGTATCGATTGTCAATTATTGAATAATAATAATAATCTGGACAAAGACTAAAAGTTCACTAGCAAGTCAAATAAAAAAGAGAATGACAGATGGGTGAGAGTGGTGAACAATGAATTCGACATGTTATAACGTACACGGTTGAATCATCTTTGTAATCATCTTGGTGATGTGATAAAACTTTTTCCGTATAGTTATTATATTGCAAAATATATTGACTTTATAATGACGGTAACACAATATATAAACCTTTTGTAAAAACCAATAAATACATGAAATCAATTTACTGTCTTATTCACTTTTAATTCTTTTTGAAATTCTTAGATGTATATATGCTTTTTGTTTCTGATTAAAAAAACAAACAAGATTTATCTATCAAATATAAGTAACTGTTTTTATTTGTTGTCCTCAAACATACCATTTTTATAGAATACATTTCAAGAAGATTTCATATGTTTCTCCCTTTGCTACAAGCCAATTGTATGTTTTAAATAAGAGACCTGATTTCATGATTGTATGTTATGTAATGCATTTGTATGTTTCAAGTTAATGACTAATGAGGTCTCTTTATTTTCACTTAATATTGCTATAGTTCGGTTCACCACATCAACCAATAATGAATCTCTCTGACCAATAAGACGAGGAAAAGCGCGGGACATTTGACATGCACGCGTCCTATCCATAAAGAAAGCACGTGACAAGCACATGGGCATGCCAGAGTCGCATAATCCATACATACATCTTCCTAATTCAGTAGTTGTAGTAACACACATTCCTCTGTTACTCTGTCTTTGTCTCCACTTTATCATATATTTTTTTCTCACTAAAATTTTATCTCTATCGAAGGTATGAAATACTTATCTCACATCACATATCCAAGAGTGTTAAGGTCCTTAAGGACCTCGGATACATAAACTCGTTTAATTTCTTCTATAACGAATGTAAGAGCGACCATATACTATCATATTGCCTATCCAATATTCATGTTGAGAAGGATTGGATTGTGAAGATTTTCATTTCAAGTTTGCTAGAACTGACACACGGCTATAGAGCTGGTAGCCCATTGGGCTTCCTTTCAAACTCTTAAATTACGAGTTGGGTTAAGAAAACCCAAATCCGAATTAAATCGTGTCATTGGTGAGGGAGAGAGACATTTTCTTGGTCATACGTAGTTTATTTATTACATACACTCCATATACAATATATACGATGTCAAAAAAATACAGTATGTTTATATATATATATATATATTATTGTTAGTAATTGATTTTAAATATCTATATATAACGTAATCTAAAACAGTATCATCTTAACCTATTAACATCCTGTGAAAATATATTTACACGAATGAACAATAAGGGTTAATTTGTATTACAACCTCAAATTCTTTTTCAAAATAACCGATTACCAAATACCACTAGAAAAACATAGAAAGAAATAACAACATTTATTTTGAAACTATAATTAACACAATATGTTTTGGAATGAGACATCAGGTGAATTGTAGGTGAAAATCTCCACCAGAATTGAATATTTAAAACCGTTTTTGTGGTCCAGGGATAAATATAGCAGCCTTATTTGAGACTTGTAGAAGTCAAAATAACAATGACGTTAATTAATTGATGTTTTAACAATCTCTCCTTGCCCATGAAATCTATCATCTATGCTACATTTTCTTAGTTGCTACTTGCTACTATCTATTAGTACAATTTTTTTTGATATATAATTTCTCCGTTCGGTATTCTCATTTCTTCGTCGTACACAAAATAAAACATCTCTCAATTCAAGTCAATAACTCCAATCCAAAGAGACGAAAAGCAATATTTGTTTGTTTGTTTTTGGTTAAACACGAAATTAAATATTTTTTTAAAAAAAAAACACGAAAAAGCTATAAAAGGACGATTAAACTATTTATCCTCATAGGTGTAATAAATAATTAGCGGACTATACACAAAATCCTTCTAATCATCATCAAATCTTTGCTTTTTACACCCGAAACAGGCGTTTCAATCTTTTTGACTTTTGACTTTCAACCAAACCAGTCAACAGAGGGAAGAGGAAGAGGAAATTGTCATCCGTGACCGGCTGCTGCTCACAGCTGCCCCCTCCTGAACGGCATTAGAGTCATTATCTGCTGCCTCACTCACACGTTCACACCGAGGACACATGGTTAAAGCCGTGGTCGATGATGGCTTTAGAGCTCGTAGCTCTTCAACTTCTATTTGTAGCCGTCGGTTTTGCTCCTTCAACGACCCGAACCATCTCTTTAGGTACTCGCATTCCATCTCCGTGTGCTTTAGCTTACTCCTATACATCAAATTTTGTGTAACCATCCATATTAATTTTGCTGTTGTGGCCATGCGTACTATTAAATATGCTTACATCATACGTAGTTTCTAGGTTTTATCCTATATATACCATTATCCCATAAGCTGAATTTATTAATATATTTAATTAACGATGTTGGTGTTTGAGAAATTTATACTTTTAAAAGACTATTCTACCGACCTTTGCATATAACTATTCTAACCATAAACATGTTTTGTACTATGTGTTCACATGTGATACTATATATGTAAGTGATTGCTTAATTGACCCGGAATGCCCATACGTTAGAAGAAGATCATCTTGCATCTAGTATCATATTTTTCTAGACTAAATTTAAACAATGAATTAAAGTTAAAAATTTATTATTTTGAAGTAAATGGTAATTACGATGAAGGATTATATACTTTTAGGCTCTTCATTAATCATCAAATTTATAACGTTTGGGCTATGTAATGTATTTAATTAATTTCCTTCTTTATGGACTTCATGAACTAACCTACCACGCGTAACATGTATCTATAGACTATACATGCATGTACACATTCATGTCTATGTCGAATATTATAGACAATACAGAGAAAACATTCACAAAAAGTGTATGTGTGTGTTTAAGTTTCATTAAAGTAATATGTATACTATATGGGACAAACATCATAATTGTGGACTGGCCAGAGATGAGCTGAAAATATAAAACACATCATTTACTGTCTCTAACTTTGTCCCTCATGTTCCCTATCGCTTTTTTTCTTGTTGATGCATTTATTTCATTCTATATTTTGATTTTGAATCATGGACATTTATATATAGACACGTAGACACAAAAATAAGATTACGGGCTTTTCATGTGTCGCATAAAATGGATGATAACTATGTATGTGGGAATCAACGTGAAACACTTGGATAAAAAAAGGATCACTTCCACTTTACTACATATTTCTAAACTACAATTGTAGTATATATGGTGAATTATGTATAGAGAATCTATGTTCGATCGCACACGATCTTTATATATAAATATTCTGTCAACGCACTCTCATTATTTAATATATTCTCAACCACTAAAAGCATATTTGCAAAAACCATATATATACACATAACATGCCTCACCGTATACGGTTTATACGTATGTTGTATATATGGATGATGCAATATATGAGGATGTACAGTACATAGATACGTACCGAGCTCTTCGGTTTTGAAACCACACCTCAACTTGCCTTTGACTAAGCTTCAAAAAGGTGGCCAAATCTTTTTTTTGCTTCTGTGGTTTCATAATCAGCCACCCAAATTAAAACATAATCAGCCGACATGATCATCAGAAAAAAAAAAGATTAACTGTTTTCTCTTTCATCTTTCTTATTTCAACATAAGCAAAACGTAGACGGAACCATTAATTATTGTACAATTATATATACTTACAGGGGTTAAGGTATGGTTTTGTATGAAACTCTCTTCAAGAAGATGTGATTGCTCTTTGGTTAGACGGAGCTTTTTGCGCCGCCGGCCCCCGGAGTTACTATCCTCTTCGTTGGCATGTTGCGTTGCACCGATCATATGATCTGCTTCCGTCTTTGGAGTTTGGTTAATGTCAAAATCTCTCATCCCGTGATGATCACCACCTACCAAAATTATTTTCATTTTAATTGGATATCTTTCAAAGACGCACTATCAAAACTATATAATAAATATGATTTAATTAATCTTTGGATATGATCTTACCAGGCGATGAAGGAGATGGAGAGAAGCTTGGAATTGATATTGTTAATTCTAAAGAGCTTGAATTAGGTGAGATGGCCATGGAGGAGGATGAGGGAAAACAGAATCAATAGAATTAAGAAGATAGTTAGATAGTGTTTTTTTCGGAAGAGAAAAAGTAAAGTTGAAGTTTTATATGATAATAGAAATGTAAGTGTGTGTTCTGTGTGTATATACACATGTGAAAGAACAAAAGAAAAAAGCGAGACAAAGGAGAAAGATTTTGTGATAAGCGTGGAATATGGAATAAGGAATTAAGCTTAAGAGAAATATCCAAATTATGTAAAATATTTAAAGTATGAAACACGACAAAATATATTTAAAAACAGGAGAAAAAAAAAGTATCAAGCAGGGTCAAATGAAAGGAACAAAAATTGAGGGAGAAAAAACAGAGAAATGGCCAGTGGTAAGTTGATGGAATATATATAAAAAAAAAAGTAGCATAGAATTAGAATTAATTAAAGAGGTGTGTGTAAGTGTGATTGGTGGATTTGGAGAGAAAGAAGGGGTTTGACTAAATATTATTAAGTCAAATCAGATTCGTATAATAATCAAATAATAATACCAATTTTTATATTTGGAGTTTAGTAAATTCATTTCTGGCCGTGGTGTGGGGACAATAACGGGTAGTCAAAGTTGTTTATGCGTTGAGCGTTACAATGAAATGCAATAATAAATCTTAGGAATATGAGAATGGTCTAAAACTTAAATGGATCTATTATTAAATGCTAAAACAGTATATAAAAATAGATTAATACCGTGTTAGTATAGTATATGGTAAAGAAGTAACAAGATCTTTAATAACTGAATTTTTTTTTTTGAATTTAATATTAAATTATATTCAAAAAAAAAATAAACACTTTACATTGTAATATGCAAAACTTTTTTCTTTAAAACATTTTTATAATAAATGTATTATGTGCTTAATAGGATCTTGTCGCAAACCAAATTTGAATTAGGTTTGGGCATTTGGGTGTCCGGGTCGAGTTCAGGTTCGGATAATTCGGGTTCGGGTTTTTCGGGTTTACTAATATAGGATCCGAACAAGTGTTTATATAATTTTGGGTCGGGTTCTGGTTCGGTTCCTATCGGGTTCGGGTTATTTGGGTATTGACTTTAAGAAACCTGTAATGTATCCAAAATATATTCGGTTATAAATAGTACCTACTCGAACATATCCAAAGTACCCACAAAAACATGAAATGTACCCACAAAACTCAAAAAACATGAAATATAACTGTACAAATAGTTGTATAATCTAACAAATTCAACAAAAAACAGTGAACTAAATCTTAAACAAATGAAACTGAGCATATCATGAAATCTTAAACAAATGAAACTGAGCATACCATATCTCGCAAAACAATTCATATGTGATATCGTGTATAATTGTTCTTGGGTATAAACAGGTATCTTCGGTTCCTCGGATTCGGTTCCTCGGGTTCGGTTCGGATAATACCCGATACCTGTGGTTATTTGAAAACGAAAACATATTGGTTATTTAGACAGAATTGGTTCGGGTCGGGTTCGGATCGGTTCCTCGGGTTCGGTTTATTTGCCAGGCCTAATCTGAATGGTGGTGTCCTCCTCATTCCCGATAGTACTCAGCCTATTTCAAACGTTTTTGTCGATTAATTTGACCAGCTTCTATGTCGACGAGAGTTGGTTGCCATGTCGCGTGTCATTCCTTTCTTTCTAGATGAAGTATAGAGTGTTCTGTTAATAACTGAAATTAATTCACGTACCATCTTAAAAATTTATAAATAAGCTTAAAATTTATAGGTGATTGTATTATATAGAAAATTAAATTTGGTTCATATTACTAAAAAACATCCTATATATAGGCATATTTCAGTTATGAAGATCTAGACTGGCTCGAGAGGGTAGCTACCCTTGAACTCTGTCGGTTAAGAGAAGGTCATTACAAATAAATAACCATTCTTATAGTTCGATGATTAAATTTATTTTCTTATGATATATAGTTTAAATTGGTATACATACACATATTGTCCACGGATTGTGTGATACTGAACGTTATCATTGGTTAGGATGGGGCATGCATGACCAAAATTTCCCAAATGTCTTAGGCTTAGGCTTAGTCTTATATTTAGTGGTCATTTCCTCCAATACATCCATGCTTTTAGGCTTTTGTATCCGAAATGGAGTGGTTCTGGGCCCCCATTACCTGCTTTTGTTTTATCTAGCCGACCTTGATCCGGTTTACTACTAAATATGTTGTCTTCCGAGTTGAACGAAATTCCTCACGCACAACTTTATTGGTTACAAAATAAAAATTTTGGAGAAATATTAGCTCATAATGTAAAAGAACATTAGTATATATTTTTCATTGTAGATAAGGTCATGCTTTAATTACAATTCCAACGAAATAATCAACCAAACTACATTTATAATTTTTAAAAATTTAATGAATCTAGATAAAATCTAAAAATTATATTAAACCACTTCTAATTTTAATATAGATAATTCTAGACACTGATTGCCATTGAGTCTTAACCTTACCACCAGCACCAAACCTGATAATCTATCAACCAATTTTAAAGTTAGTTGTGTAAGAGATACAGTGATGGAGAATCATTATTATTGGTACGGGATTTAGCACCCACGACATACCAACCTAAACCAAAAATAAACCCATTAATTCTGAATAACAATTAAACCGGAGATCTCCTTTTTGGGCCAGTTAAAAGGGCATATAAGCCCGACGAAGCCAACCGACCGACCTCTAATACCGCCTCCGAGTCCAATCTGATCATCAAAAGGGGAAATTTAACTTATTTTCAATACGAGATTAATAAAAATAGACTTATCTTGTAACTTAAACATTCATATAAATAGAGGGATTTCTCATGTAAAGCATCAAACAATTAATACAAAAACCCTAATTTTTCAATTGTTCATGAAGTAAATCTAGTTTTTTCTCAAGAGATTTTAACCCCTTCTTTTAATTTGAGCTTTGATCCAGTTTACAAGAGAGATTGTTTAGTGAATTTGTTTCCCCCTTTAAACAAATTCATTGTTTCAATCCTACATTCAACAATTGTGAAACCTGATAAACAAAAAAAAAATTAACAAAAAATAATCCAAAAAAACCGAATAATTAACTCAACCGGAGCTAGGGAAAACTTAAACTAGTACAAAAACTTTTAAATCATTTTTACGTGACTTTGTTTTGGAGTAGCGTCAAACGATAAAAATGAAAGGAATCATAAGAAGGAACTAAACACAATTTCGGATTTGGACACAAGTTTGTACACACAGTGTGAAGGTTATTATCGATATCTTTTCAATTTCTTGACGAACGATGGTTCATCTAGCAATGGACTCAAAAGAAAATTCAGAAGGTAAATAATCTCTTTGTTTTTTATGCAATTTCTTGAGTATCCAAAACACAAGACATACCGTATCTCTTTATTTTTTTTGTTTTTCTTGTTTTAAAATATAGTTTCAGGAGACTAATGAATCGGGATGGAACTGCGAGTAAAAGAAAAGACACCTGAGTTCCACATACGTCGATGAAAAATTCAACGCAAAAGTAAAATTGAATCACATAATCCACAATTAGTAAATTATCAAAGAAAATTGCAGGCAATTTTATGAATAATCCAAGAAACAAGTAATCAACTCAAACTTAATCACGAGTAAGGGAAAATTAGCTAGGAACAATCAAGAGATCTGAATATCAATTCAACTGTACTCAAAGAAAAGAAAAGAAAAGAGACTAACCTTTTTTTTTGTGTTATATTCTTTTTTTAGCTGAATTTCAAATTTCCTTTATTTGGACTAAGGTTACGTGCTGCACAAGTATAAAAACAGAGCTTCTTCTTCCTAGCTTGTTGGAGTATGAGATTTTGAGAGATTGGTCATCACTTGATTTCTCTTGTTTCTCAAGGTTGAACCGGGTAATTTTTTTTTTTTTTTTTTTCGTCATTTATGCTTATGCCATGTTTGATTTAATCAAACGAGTAAGTGCGAGAGGTACACAAAGAGACTGAGAGCTAGACAGTAAAGCGTTTATGATTATGAAAACTATTGAACCATGTTTCAGATCTGAGATACATCACCTGCCCTAGAAGTTTCAACAAAAAAAAACAAATGCAATTGAAAACCCCATCGTTTTTCCATGACTTTTTGTTTTGGAGTAGCGTCAAACGTCTACCAGTCTTCGTCTTCGATAAGTTCAGCACGGCAAAGAGGGCACTGATTACTCCGACATAACCACTCATAGATGCAATGATTATGAAACACATGCGAACAATTTGGCATTAAGAATAAGCATTGTTCCTCCTCCAAGCAAATAGCGCATGTTTCCATCTTTGGTTCCTCGAATATTACTGGGGATAATGTGACGTCA
The DNA here is from genome assembly GCF_030686135.1 of Camelina sativa. Classification (NCBI taxonomy): domain Eukaryota; kingdom Viridiplantae; phylum Streptophyta; class Magnoliopsida; order Brassicales; family Brassicaceae; genus Camelina; species Camelina sativa. The sequence continues at coordinate 23,146,831 of NC_141886.1, read as the reverse complement.
AGGGAGATGTACAATGGCCCTGGAACTTTCTCGGCTTCGGAAGCAATCTTGTAAGAGAGAATTCTGCATAAGGCGGGATCTGGGAGGGTTGGATAGAGGAGAGGATACATCTTATGGTGATCAAAGCTTAGGATGTTGTTCAAAAGGAGGTGAGGGGTTGGGAACGGAGGAGGAGTGCAAGTGACCACGTTTTTACGCGTTACTCTGATCTCCACAGTGTTAGATGTAGATTTGTGAGTGACTACTTTATCAATGCTCACGTGTTCTTGAATCTCATTCATTCCTTGGAATTTGTGGAGATTACATAAAGAAAACGTGATAGACCTAAAGGAAATAAGAAGGGTTTAATAATAATAAACGATGAGAGTGTGTCCATATTTATATCAAAACCAAAAACGTGTTTAGAAAAACAAAATCTAAAGCCGAGAGGAAATTATATATTTTCATTTATTTTGTTGTGTTTATATTTCTTTTCTGTTATTTTAATAATAAAAATCCATGCGACATTTTTTTTGTTTTTTGTTATATTCTATTTTTAGCTGAATTTTAATTTTTCTTTATTTAGAGAAAGGTTACGTGCTGCACAAGTATAAAAACAGAATTTCTTCTTCCTAGCTTGTTGGAGTATGAGATTTTGAGAGATTGGTCATCATTTGATTTCTCTTGTTTCTTAGGGTTGAACCGGGTTAAAAAAAAAACACTTTGTCGCTAATTACGCTATGATTCTTTTAAACAAACGAGTAAGTGCGAGAGGTACACAGAGAGACTGAGAGCTAGACAGTAAAGCGTTTACGAATATGAAATTATTGAACTATCGAACCATGTTTCAGATCTGACATACATCATCTGCCCTAGAAGTTTCAAATCCTAAAGACTAGAGAACGAAGTTGTACTTATGTGGGCATCGATGACAGACTAGTGCCATGGCAAATTTTCAATATTCATTTGTAACTTTGACCACAGCGAGATTAAAATCTTGACAAATATAGTGAGTTAAGAGTTTCTCTTCTTAACATAGTTATTCAGGCAAATGGATCGGAAGAATACAACACAATTTTTTGAAATTAGTCAAGTAAGAAAATACTCTCTATAGAATTTCCTAGCTCTCCCGTTAACAACATACAATATATGTATGTATATCTATCTTAAACATTTTTGTATTACATTTTTGTGTCATCCTCTTTTATTTTTGTATCCAAACAAGTCTCAACTAAATTTTTTACAATTCTTACAACTAAACACAATTATTTCCTTATTTGATAATATTAATTACCTAAAATCTGTCTACCTAATTTAAATCAGTATGTTAGATTTAAATATAATTCTTCTTTCCCTTTTATTTAATCTTATATTTTATTATTTTAATTACTATTTAATACATAAATTTAAAAAAAATTATAATTTTTTCAGCATTTGATCTGATTTGAATTTTTATAAACGGATATATATTTTAAAAATTGTCTTACTATATTTGTAACCAAACAAGTATATATAGAGCTCATAATACATTTTTGGAATACAATAGGGTGCCATCACTTTTTGCCAATTTCGGGTCGGGTTTTTAACTAAAATTATAACCGATTCAATTATCCAAATCCTCCTTAAGATTGCCGAATATTTTGGGCTCGTTTTTAATCCATAGCGTACTTATTTACATCCAATTAATGCTAATTATTGCCAATTAATGCCCATTATATCTTAGGAAATATCTAATTTGCATGCCGAATTTCTAGGGCCGAGTTTGACAAAAAAAAATTGATAACACAAATTATGTAATCACATCCTTATAATATAGCAACTCATTCAAGATGAATATATTTTAGAAAATATCTAATTTGCGTTTAATAAACAATTACATATTTGGTAAGATCTTATTAGTTTTAAATGTACACTATTAATCCAATAATATCAATTGAGAATCATAATAAGAATATGTCATACCATTCATTCCTAAATCATAACTAACCAAATCGTAAAATGTATATTCTCAACTTGCAAATCAAGAGTTTCTACAAAACCCTACCTACAACCGTTAACAGTATATATAGATGCAATTCACCATCGATTACAAGCACTTCTAAACAATTACAGTATCATATCAACAAAATAATAGATATGTGGTATACCATGGGGTAAAACCTAGTAGTATAATAAGAAGCTTATAGGTTTTCTGATGTCAAGATACTCAACCTTATAAAGGGAATCGATTTGTTCCACAGTTCATATAATTAAAATAAAATATACTAATCTTTGAGAGAAATATTAGCTCATAATGTTAAAACCATATTATAATATTTATTTTTCATTGTAGATAATGTCATGCTTTTATTACAATTCCAACGAAATTATCAACCAAACTACATTTATAATTTTTAAAATTTAATTAATCACGTGGTAATTTTTAGATAAAATCTAAAAATTATATTAAATCACTTATAATCCTAATATGGATAATTCTAGACAATGAATGCCACGTGAGTCTTAACCTTACCACCAGCACCTAACCCGATAATCTATCAACCGACTTAGAGTTAGTTGTGTAAGAGATACGATAATGCAGAATCATTCTGAAACACGATAAACAAAAAATAAAACTTCTAAACCAAAAATAATTCAAGAAAATCGAGTAATTAACTCAACTGGAACTAGGCAAAACTTAAACAGAGCTAGTTAGGAACGATCAAGAAATCTGAAAATCTAGTGTATATGAAAATTCCAATTCAACTGTAGAACTAAAAGAAAATTGATTGGTTTGTTGTAAAGCACTGAATAGTGGACTCCATAACCGGTCATGTATGGTCTATATGCGTTTAGTGTTTACGGTCCATCGACCATAGGCCCTATTCTATTTCCTAGTCGGTTTTGTACCCTACACTATATATATGTAACCTCAAGTCATTCATGAATAAGAATAAGAAGAGATTCTACACTTTGAATCCTCTCGTTTTACAACACGTTATCAGCACGATCGTTTCTAAAGATCCAGCTGAGTAAAACCCTAAAACCCTAACCGCCGTCGTTCATCCTTCTTCTTCCACCAAAAACCCTAAACCGCCATCTTTCTCCTCTTTGTTCGAAACAAACTCCTATTCACGAGCAAACCTGTGCTCGTGATCAAGTTCTATCCAAAACCAGTTCGAGGTTGGTTCTCGGTTCCGGGGAGAGTGCAGTACGTGAGCGGTACAAGGAGCGGTTCGAGATCTGTTCGTGGGAAAAGCTATTTGCGGTTTCTGTTCGAGGTTCGTGAGAGATATCTGAGGTCTTTAGCTCCCAGATCAAAACCGGTCAGACCCCTATTGGTGTTAAGAAATGGCGGAGGATATGAATGTACTAGTGGTGGACAGTGGATCCAGCCACACAATATTGAAGGATAAAAGATATTTCATAGACCTCATAATGAAAAATGCCAATGTTAGTACAATTTCGGGTACAACAAGCTTAATAGAAGGCTACGGCCAAGCTCATATATTATTACTTAATGGCACACATATTGAACTAAGTGATGTCTTGTACTCACCCAACTCTAAGAGAAGCTTATTGAGCTTTAAAGACATTCGGTTGAATGGTTATCATATTGAAACAAAGGGTGAAGGTAGCAAAGAATTTCTATACATTACCGAAATTGTAAATGGACATAAGAAGGTCCTAGAGACTATACCTGCACTAGCCACTAGTATATACCATGCTAAGATTAACATGATAGAAGCTAACTTGGCAAAGCACAAAATGTTCAATGAACAGTTCACTCTATGGCATGACCGGCTTGGCCATCCGGATACGAACATGATGCGTAAACTGATTAATAGTTCAAATGGGCACAACCTTAAAGAGAGAAAAGTTATCCCTAAAAATCTCACGTGTGTAGCATGTGCACAAGGGACACTTATTGTACGGCCATCACCAGCCAAAGTCCATAAAGATACTTTAAACTTTCTGGAAAGGATACAAGGTGATATATGTGGACCAATACACCCACCTTGTGGGACGTTTAGATATTTTATGGTTATGATCGATGCATCAACCAGATGGTCACACATTTGCTTGTTATCCACAAGGAACCTAGCATTTGCTAGGATGTTAGCCCAAATTATAAGGCTAAGAGCACATTTTCCAGATTTTCCACTTAAGACTATACGTCTAGACAATGCTGGTGAATTTACATCCCACACGTTTAATGATTACTGTATGTTCATGGGGTGAGTGTGGAACATCCTGTGGCACATTTCCATACACAAAAAGGATTAGCTGAATCCTTCATTAAACAAATACAATTAATTGCTCGACCATTGCTAATGAGATCGAAGCTTCCTGTGTCAGCTTGGGGACACACAGTTTTACATGCAGCAGAACTTATACGAATCAGGCCATCTAGTGAACACAAATATTCACCATCCCAATTATTAACGGGTCATGAGCCAGACATATCCTATCTCAAAACATTTGGTTGTGCCGTTTATGTACCTATTGCTCCACCACAGAGAACTAAGATGGGACCTCAAAGGAGGATGAGAATATATGTTGGATATGAGTCTCCCACCATTATAAAGTATCTTGAGCCAACCACATGAGATTTATTTAAGGCCAGATACGCGGACTGTCAATTTACAGAATCCGAATTCCCTATGTTGGGTGGAGAGACTAGCAAGCTGGTTAAAGAAATAACATGGAATCAAACATCCTTGAATTGGCAAGATCCTCAGACTCTAGCCTGCGATGCAGAGGTCCAGAAAATTATACATTTGCAAAAGCTAGCTATACAATTGTCAGATTCCTTTGCTGACCCAAAGAGAGTAACAAAATCGTACATACCAGCTTGTAATGCACCAGTACGTATTGATGTTCAGAAGGAACACAATAATCAAGTTGCTACAGAGTCTAAGCCATGTTTAAAACGAGGTAGACCATTAGGTTCCAAAGATAAGAACCCTCGGAAGTCTAAAGGTGCAAAACAGACCGAGGTTAAGGGAATTACAGAAAATACAGACATAGTCGCGGCAAAGCCTAAGGTACCAAATGAGGTTTGGGACGCTGAACCTCAAGGTCCTGAAGGTATTGATAATAATTAGATCTCAATAAATTATATCATGTCTGGAATTCAATGGAATCGTAAAGATGTCGACATCGATGAAATATTTGCATACAAGGTAGCACTTGAGATAAATGAGGATCATGAACCCACGTCTATATTAGAGTGCACTCAAAGTAAAGATTGGCTAAAGTGGAAAGAATCCATTGACGTGGAGTTAAACTCTTTAAAGAAGAGAAGTGTGTTTGGTCCGATCTTAAGGACAACACCTGAAATAAAGCCAGTTGGACATAAGTGGGTCTTTTTAAGAAAGAGAAATGAGAAGAATGAAATCGTGAGATACAAAGCACGACTTGTAGCACAAGGATTCTCTCAAAGACCAGGAATAGACTATGAGGAGACATACTCCCCTGTGATGGATTCAACAACATTTAGGTACTTAATAAGTCTGGCTATAAGAGAAAAACTGGATTTGCGGTTAATGGATGTTGTAACCGCATACTTATATGGTCCACTGGATAATGAAATATATATGAGATTACCAGAGGGTTTTGAGCTCAAAGATAAGAGTGGTTCTTGACAACAGTACTGCATTAGGCTGAACAAATCTCTTTATGGACTGAAACAGAGTGGTCGAATGTGGTATAACCGGTTAAGTGAATAATTAGCTAAAGAAGGCTATAAGAATGACCCAATCAGTCCATGTATATTTATAAAGAAGTTTGCAAACAAAGGGTTTGTAATTATAGCAGTTTATGTGGATGATTTAAACATCCTTGGGACCTCTGGGGAAATCGCCCAAACAGTCAATATCTAAAGAAAGAATTTGAAATGAAAGACCTAGGCAAGACAAAATTCTGTTTGGGATTACAGTTTGCGTACATTGGTAATGGAATTCTTGTGCATCAAAAGGCATACACAGAAAAGGTACTCAAGAGGTTTAAAATGGACCAAGCTCACCCATTGACCAGCCCAATGGTTGTTAGAAGCTTAGACTTGGATAAAGATTCATTTGGTCCAAAGAAGGCCGATGAAGAAGTTCTCGGACCTGAAGTGCCATACCTCAGTGCTATAGGAGCGTTAATGTTCTTAGCTAGCCACACTAGACCGGACATATGTTTTGCCGTGAACCTCCTAGCAATATTTAGTTCTTGTCCAACTAAAAGGCACTGGAACGGTATTAAACATGTGTTGCGTTACCTACAAGGGACGGTAGATTTTGGTTTATATTATACTAACTATAACAAAGAAGGTTTAGTTGGTTTTGCTGATGCAGGTTATCTATCCGATCCACATAATGGTAAGTCTCAAACAGGTTACGTATTTACACACGGTGGTACGGCGATCTCGTGGCGTTCTGTGAAGCAAAGTATTGTGGCCACTTCGTCTAACCACGCGGAAATCCTAGCAATTCATGAAGCCGGAAGAGAGAGTGTATGGTTGAGGTTGATGACTCAACACATCATGGCGAATTGCGGTATGGTCGAGGACAAGGAACCAACCGTAATCTATGAAGACAATACGGCCTGCATCGCACAGCTCAAGGAAGGTTACATCAAGGGAGATCGGACGAAGCACATCATACCGAAGTTCTTCTTCACACACGAACTACAAAAGGCCAGAGAAGTTCGAGTGGTGCAAGTGCAATCATGCGACAACTCAGCCAATCTCTTCACTAAGGCATTACCGACAACAACGTTCAAGAAGCTCATGCACCAGATTGGAATGCGGAGGCTTAAGGACTTAGAGTGATGCTTGGAACAGGGGGAGCAATGCGTGCTGTACTCTTTTTCCTTCACCGTGGTTTTGTCCCATTGGGTTTTCCTGGTAAGGTTTTAATGAGGCAGCACCCCCAAGCGTATTGCATCGATCCCTTAGCATCGGCACAGTTATGATATCCAAGGGGGAGTGTTATAAAGCACTGGATAGTAGACTCCATAACCGGCCATGTATGGTCCATATGCGTTTAGTGTTTACGGCCCATCGGCCATAGGCCCATTGGCCCTATTCTTTTTCCTAGTCGGTTTTGTACCCTACACTATATATATGTAACCTCAAGTCATTCATGAATAAGAATAAGAAGAGATTCTACACTTTGAATCCTCTCGTTTTACAGCATGGTTATGTTAGTACAAGTCAGCCAAGAAAAATAAAAAAGGCGTGACAGAAATAAACCCTATCGGATTTCATGATTGTGTCAATCGTCACTTGTCTCGTCTTCCAAAATTTCAGCACGGCAGAGAGGGCAATTATTACTCCAACATAACCACTCATTGATGCAATCATCCAAGAAACGAGTAATCAATTCAACCTCAATCACAATCAATAGGAACAATCAAGAGATCTGAATATCTAGTATATATAAAAATTTCAGTTCAATTGTACTAAAAGAAAATAGATAGGCTTATATTACAACTCGGCCTAGAAAAAAAAAACAAAACAAAGGCAATTAAAAACCCCATCGTTTTTCCATGACTTTTTGTTTTGGAGTAGCGTCAAACGTCTACCAGTCTTCGTCTTCCATAAGTTCAGCACGGCAAAGAGGGCACTGATTACTCCAACATAACCACTCATTGATGCAATGACTATGAAACACATGCGAACAATTTGGCATTAAGAATAAGTATTGTTCCTCCTCCAAGCAAATAGCGCATGTTTCCATCTCTGGTTCCTCGACTATTTGTGGGGATAATGTGACGTCAAGGGAGATGTACAATGGCCCTGGAACTTTCTCGGCTTCGGAAGCAATCTTGTAAGAGAGAAATCTGCATAAGTCGGGATCTGGAAGGGTTGGAAAGAGGAGAGGATAAATTTTATGGTCATCAAAGCTAAGGATATTGTTCAAAAGGAGGTGAGGGGTTGGGAACGGAGGCAGAGGAGTGCTTGAATCTAAAGTGACCATGTTTTTACGCATTACTCTGATCTCCACAGTGTTAGATGAAGATTTACGTGTAACACATTCATCAATACACACGAGTTCTTCAATCTCACTCATTTTTTTTTTTTGGAATTTGTGGAGAGTACAAAAAGAAAACTTGATAGACCTAAAGGAAATAAGAAGGATTTAATAATAATAAACGATGAGAGTGTGTCCATATTTATACCAAAACCAAAAACGTGTTAAGAAAAACAAAACCTAAAGCAGAGAGGAAATTTTATATTTCCTTTTATTTTGTTGTGCACATAGAAGTTTTATACTTCTTTTCTGTTATTTTGATAATAATTATCCATGCGACATTTTTTTTTCGCTTTTTATTATATTCTATTTTTAGCTGAATTTTAAATCTTCTTTATATGGAGAAAGGTTACGTGCTGCACAAGTATAAGAACGTAGCTGCTTCTTTCTAGCTTGTTGGAGTACGAGAGTTAGATCGATCATAATTTTATTTCTCTTGTTTCTCAGGGTTGAACCGGATTAAAAAAACATTTTGTCGCTTACGCTATGCTTCTTTTAAACAAACGAGTCAGTGCGAGCGAGAGGTACACAAAGAGACTGAGAGCTAGACAGTAAAGCGTTTATGAATATGAAATTATTGAACCATGCATGTTTCAGATCTGACATACATCATCTGCCCTAGAAGTTTCAAATCCCTTGCAAAGACTACAGAACGAAGTTGTACTTATGTGGGCATCGATGACAGACTAGTGCCATGGCAAATTTTCAATATTCATATGTAACTTTGACCACAGCGAGATTAAAATCTTGGCAATTATAGTGAGTTAAGAGTTTCTCTTCTCAACATAGTTATTCAGGCAAATGGATCGGAAAAATACAACACAATTTTTTGAAATTAGTTAACTAATAAAATACTCTTTGTAGAATTTCCTAGCTCTCCCGTTAACAGCATACAATATATGTATGTATATAGTATAATAAAAAGCTTATAGGTTTTCTGATGTCAAGATGCTCAATCTTATAAAGGGAATCGATTTGTTCCACATCTTCTACTGTAGAAGTTCTACATATAATTAAACTAATAGAAAATACTAATCTTTGAGAGAAATATTAGCTCATAATGTTAAAACCATATTATTTAATTTTCATTGTAGATAATGTCATGCTTTTATTACAATTCCACCGAAATAATCAACCAAAATACATTTATAAATTTTAAAATTTAATGAATCACGTGGTAATCATCTAGATAATATGTGAAATTGTATCAAATCATTTCTAATCCTAATATAGATAATTCTAGACACTGATTGCCACGTGAGCCTTAACTTTACCCCAGGACCAAACCTGATAATCTATCAACCAACTTTAGAGTTAGTTGTGTAAGAGATACGGTGATGCAAGAATAATTGTTGTTGGTGGAGGATTTAGCACCCACAAATCAACCTAAACCAAAAATAAACTGATTAATTCTGAAGAACAATTAAATTAGGGATTTTTCTTTTGGGCCAGTTAAACGGGTTTATAAGCGGAAGCCCGAAGAAGCCAACCGACCAACCTCTGAAACCGTATCCGAGTCTGATCTGATCATCAAAAAGGGAAATTTAACTTATATTTAGTACGAGATTTAAAGAAAATATACTTATCTTGTAAATTAGACATTCATATAAATAGAGGAATTCCTCCTCCATATAAAACAACGAGCAATTAATACAAGAGAAACCTAACTTGTTCCTCGAGAGATCCTAATCTCCTATTGTAATTTGAGCTTTGATCAAGTTTTCAAGAGAGAATGTTAAGAGAATTTGTTTCCCTTTTCAAACAAATTCATTGTGTGAATCCTAGATTCAACAATTGTGAAATGTGATAAAGAAGAAAAAAAACTTTTTTAAACAAAAAATAATCCAAGAAAACCGAGTAATTAACTCAACCGGAGCTAGGGAAAACTTAAACAGAGCTAGTCAGGAACGATCATGAATTCTGAAAATCTAGTGTATATGAAAATTCCAATTCAACAGTAGTACTATAAGCAAATAGATTGGTTATATTACTACAAGTCAGCCAAGAAAAATAAAAAAGGTGTGACAAGATAAACCCTATCGTTTTTCATGACTTTGTTTCGGAGTAGCATAAGGATGGTGTCGTCATAATTTGGCATTAAGAATAAGTTTTGTGCCTCCTCCAAGCAAATAGCGCATGTTTCCATCTCTGTTCCTCGAATATTTTTGGGGATAATGTGACGTCAAGGGAGATGTACAATGGTCCTGGAACTTTCTCTGCTTAGGAAGCAATCTCGTAAGAGAATTCTGCATAAGTCGGGATCTGGGAGGGTTGGATAGAGGAGAGGATACAGTTTGTGGTGATCAAAGCTAAGGATGTTGTTCAAAAGGAGGTGAGGGGTTGGGAACGGAGGCAGAGGAGTGCTTGAATCTAAAGTGACCATGTTTTTACGCATTACTCTGATCTCCACAGTGTTAGATGAAGATTTGCGTGTAACACATTCATCAATACACACGAGTTCTTAAATCTCACTCATTTTTTTTTTTTGGAATTTGTGGAGAGTACAAAAAGAAAACGTGATAGACCTAAAGATAATAATAAACGATGAGAGTGTGTCCATATTTATATGAAAACCAATCATAAAATCATAAAAGACCTTATTTCCTAGAGTATGTAACTTTGTTTATAAAAGCCTAATGGATAGAAGGTTAACCCGGAAGTTTATGAAGCTCAAACTTGAAAACCTTATTACCTAGGGGTCCTTTCTCGGGCCAATACTTCTGAACTCTATATAAGCCTCTGTATGAATATTCCTTTTCTCCTTGAATCTTGGAACCAATGATCAGTCTGACAGGTTGTTGTTCTCTCATACTGTTAGCTAAGGCAAGGTTGCCTCTTTCCATTTTCTGGTCTCTTGCTTGCAAATATTTTTATTTCAAGTAATCACCTTGACCACAGTAAGTAACAACAAGATCAGAACTAAATGAATCCTTGAAGGGAGCACCATCTGAAATAACCACACTTGTAGCCATGTATAAACCATCGACAATCATAAAATCAATCCCTCCTGAGACGTTGAAGTGGAGACCTATCATTTTGAGCTCTAATTTGTATTTGAATGCATCCCCAACTTCAACTCCAGGGACTGTACCAATCCTGTTTTCTCTCTGTTTCTCCATATGTAGAAGCTTGCCCTCGAATAAACTTTCAGAAATCTTCGGTTCAATTTGGGCATACAGTTGATGTGGACTTACGAGAGGAACTAAAATGAATACTAGGGATCACCAATTTGGGTGGTATGAGCTCTTATTTGGGCATCCCTGAGAGCCTAGGAGGCTCAAAAACAAAAGTTTTTTCATTTGTCCAGGATCGATTGCAAAAACGAACAGGTGGATGGCCTGCCCGGTTGTTGTCTAGGGGGGGAAAAGAGGTAATGATCAAATCAGTAGAGACTGCCGTCCCTACCTTTGTCATGTCATGCTTTCGTCTCCCAAAAACGGTCACACGGAAACTCACTAGCGCGGTTTCCAATTTTTGATAGAGTGCTTCCGGAGACACACGAGGGCTACACTGGTTAGCCTGGGATAAGTTATGTGCTGATAAGCTGGGTGGAGGTTTGGGTTTCCGGTGTTTGGATTATTTTAACACCGCTTTGTTAGCTAAACAACTTTGGCGGTTGATCACAGCTCCAGATTCATTATTTTCTCAGGTTTTAAAAGGTCGGTACTATAGGCATTCCAACCCTTTGGATCTAATCAAATCTTATTCGCCATCTTATGGATGGCTAAGTATGGTGTCTGCTTGCTCTCTGGTAAACAAAGGACTCATTAAACGAGTAGGATCCGGTGACTCCATTTTAGTATGGTTAGATCCCTGGATCCCTGCTCAACCCCCGAGACCAGCATTACGTTCGGGATTGCCCATTGATCCCATGCTTAGAGTTGTAAACTTTATTGACAGGAGTTCACATTAATGGAATCTGACTTTATTGTCCACTTTCAAGCCGGAAGATTTGCCATTATGTCTGCTTTACCTATTGGCAAACCAGATTCACCGGATAGGTTGGGTTGGCATTTGAAAAAGACTGGTCTATACACAGTTAAATCTGGGTATAATGCTTTACGTCAGAACCAGGCAGTCTCTGCATCTGCTTTTGGCCCTAACATTATTCCTTTACAGGCGTTTGTCTGGCAGATTCGGTGTCCACCAAAAATTAGACATTTTTTTATGGCAAGCAATTACAGGTTGTATGGCGACTACAGCTAATCTGCGGCGACGCGGCATGACCTGTGATCTTGACTGTGGCCGTTGTGGTGGATCTGAGGAAACAATCAATCATGCTCTATTTTTATGCCCTCCAGTTTGGCAGGTCTGGGCTCTGTTCTCCTTCCCGACATCCCCAGACTGCTTTCCTTCATAATATGTCTATGCAAACATGGACTATTTATTTTGGAGATCCCAGCAGAATCCTTCAGCGGATATCTTCCCATGGATTCTATGGTATATTTGGAAGGCCAGGAATGATAATTTTTTTAGCAATTTGGACTCCAACCCGCTAGCAATTTTACCGCTAGCTGAAGAGGAAGCAAAACTTTGGTTCTCGGCACAAGCGGATACAGTAGAAATCTCTCATCAGAATGGGTCTCATCCCACTACTGGTCCTATGCTTACGGAAATGGCTCCAGCCAACAGATACGGGAACAGTTCCCGATGCTATGTGGACGGGTCTTGGAAGGTGACTGACCAGTATACAGGTCGAGGATGGTATTGCATTTCCCCTTAGGGGGAATCTCCCACTATGGGTGCATCTAACCTTCGCTGTAGCTTGTCGCCCCTCCATGCAGAAGCGGAAGCTCTAATCTGGGCAATGCGCTGTATGATTGGTGCGAACATTGAAAATGTTGTTTTTTTTCACAGACTGTTCTGATTTGGTGAAGATGGTGTCTTCGCTATCCGAGTGGCCTGCTTTCAAGACATATTTGGACGAGATTGAGGCAGACAAGGAGGAGTTCCTATCCTTTGCACTAACCCAAGTCCCCCGAACACAGAATAGTAATGCAGACAAGCTGGCACGGCGTGATAGAACCGAGCCACATCAAATTACCTTTGTAAACGTTTTTTCCTATCAATTGGCTCATTTGTACCTGCTGTCAAAAAAAAAATGTAGTCTAATAAAAGCTTATATAGGTTTATGATGTCAAGATACTCAATCTTATAGATAGAATCGATTTGTTCCACACATTCAAATTAAAATACTCATCAATCTTTAAGAGAATCGATTTCTTCAGCTGAAACTATATTTCTTCATAACGTTAAAACCAGATTTATTATTTTTTTAGTGTAGAGGATGGCATGCTTCTATAACAATTCCAATGAAATCATCAACCAGACTACATTATTAGATGATCTCTATATATGAAAATTCCAATTCTGTAATTGTACATAAGAAAAGAGATTGGCAATTGAATCTCAACTTGTTATATTATAAGTCGGCTAAGAAACCTATCCTTACTGTGTTTCGGAGTCTTGTAGGGGGATGGTCGTCACTCGTCTTCCATAATTTCAGCACGGCAGAGAGGGCAATGATTACTCCAACATAACTACTCACTGATACAATAATCATGAAACACATGCGAACAATTTGGCATCTCGTCTAAGTCTTGTGACTCTAAGCTAGTGATCCTAAAGCGATCACCTTCTTTAGAGTTGTGTGTTGTTGATTCGTAAAAGGTACGCACAAGAGGCTATAGCAAACTTAAACCGAGCTAATTTAAATCGAGATATTTGAAATTTTAGTATAAATGAAAATTCAAATTCCATAATTGTACAAAAGAAAAGAGATCGGCGATGAATCTCAACTTGATTATACAGTATTGTAATTCGGCTAAAAAACAAAGGCTTGGCATATCTTATTATATAAACGTTAGGCTTGACATATTTTATTATATAAACCTTAGTTTTGAAAGTTAGTTATTTATATAGTCGCAACATGTGTCAAGTATATCGATTATATTTTGACATGTGTAAAAAGAATTTTTATTTAATAATTATTAGAAATATTAAAAAATCCTAAAAGTAAAAGGATTAGAATTAAATTATAAAACCAAAAGTATATAATTATATAAAAGCAAAAGTAATCTATTATATCACTAATTTTAATAGGAAAGTTATCTATTAAATTACTAATTTCAATAGAAAAATATATGCAATTAATAAGAAAAATATGTGCAATTAATAAGGAAAATATTTGCAACTTAATTGCAATTATTATTTATTATAATCATGTAGTAAAAAGAAATTTATACAGAAAAGTGATTAAAGTATAAAAAGGTTTAGTGTGGTAAAATTAGTAATGCTGAAAAAAAGTGTTAAAATTAGTTATTAACATAATATAAGAAAAATAAGATAATCAAAATCATAAAATAATGTAATTTCCTTAAGTTTTTCAATCGGTGAATGATTTGATAACATATTCAATAGTATATCTTATTATATAAACCTTGGTTATCAAAGTTAGTAACTCACCTGATCGTGACACGTGTTAGTTTTAACGATTACAAATCAAAGTTAAAAACTCACCAGATCGTGACACATGTCAATTTTAACAATTAGTTAGTAACTCATTAGATCGTGACACATGTCAATTTTAACGATCAGAAATTATAGTTTTCAAGTTTGGGAAAACAAAGCAAAAGATAATTGTAATCTTATTATATTTAAAAAAAACACTAAGATAAATATACTATGTGTCATCCATATATGGTCGTATAATTATACTATATAACCTAAAACATTAAATTTTATGTCTTTGTTTGCACAAAAAAAAAAAATATATGTCTCTATGGTTAACCAATTTCGGACACTGAGTATTGCATCAAGATTTGTGAAGGCAGTCTTAGGAAAAAAGCTTTAATTGAAGTTTGAACTAATATTTTTATTATATCAAAAATCTTATTATATAAAGTTAGATTTTCAAATTAGTCATTAACATGATCATGACACGTGTCAAATACATTGATGAGATGTTGACACGTGTCAAAAATGATTATTTCTCAAAACAATTAATTAAGAAAATAACATTAAATCTAGATAAAATTTACATCTTTATATCTAAACAAAATTTCTAAATCAAAAAGGAAAATTAACAAAACTAATTTATTTTCCATTGTATGTTACTTATATTATACGTGTTTTTTCAATAAAATTTTGACATGTACAAACAAAAAAGTAATTCACTAAGCATGTATATTATTATTAATAAATAAATAGTGAATAACAAATTTAAAAAGAACAACATAAGTTATGTCAAATTTTTTTTTTTTTTGAAACATAATAGGACAGCTAATTAAGAAAGTAACATTATATTTACATAACATTACATGTTTATATCAAAAGCTTTGATCTTTGATTTTTTTTTTATATATATAATTTTGCCGATCTATTGTGTGGGTCTTTAATTTGTGCAGGTTTTTCAATGGAAGCTATCAGATGCAATGAAATGAAATTGAAGTATATAATGCCCGCTAATTTAATCGAGGATGGAGACACTGATGGAGGTTCCAAAACTGATTCTATAGTTAGTTTGGAAGATAAGTCGGTGGTAGATGTTTCTGGTCAAACTTTAGAGTTGTCTTTTCTAAATAATGTTGATGATTCTGGTAATGAAACAAGAGCTGTTTGATCGATTAATTGAGAAGCGGTTTCAAATTTGGGAAGTTGGAACGATATACCATTTTAAAATTGGTTTCAAACTGGATTTATGTAGTTTTCGATCGGATTAGGTTTGTAAACCGTTTAAACTAGGTATATGGAAAAATATATAAGAACTTTTGATTTGATTCAGGTAAAAATAAGTTGAAAACTTATGATTCGAGAATATTTGAGATGAGGTCATAGCTTTCAGTTGTGATATGTCTATATTTTGTCTCTCCTTAGCATATATTTTTTTATCATTCATTTAGCTAGGATAACTCATTGGTTTGCATCATTTTCTAGTCTTTTCTTTGCATTTTGCATGTCAAGGTAGTTCTTGCATCATCCTTGCATACATTGTGCATTTTGGAGTATTTCAGTTATTTAGGAGACGTTGGAAGCCATTCTCGTATGAGCCACTCTCCCCCGCCACGCACTCCAACTTGTCTGATCGAGCCATGCTCCCCCGCCACGCACTCCAGCTTGTCTGATCGAGCCATGCTCCCCCGCCACGCACTCCAGCTTGTCTGATCGAGCCATGCTCCCCCGCCACACACTCCAGCTTGTCTGATCGAGCCACGCTCCCCAGCGCGTCCATCCGAGCCATGATGACATTGCATTCCATTCGACGCGCACGGACTCGATCAGACATGTCGGGAAGAAAGACGTTTGGTTTCACACGCTTCAGGAGATTACCGAACCGACGCTTACCTTGTCGTTTTAAGTTTTATGGCTTTCCATGTTGGACTACTATATATACATTTTGTTAAGTCTTTGCTGAGACATCCTATCTTTTATCTCGTTTTCGTTTTCTTCTTTTCCTACAGGTTTTACCTAGCCACCATATACGTTCTGAGACTTGTAATCCGACACCTTGGAGTTTATTCAGTATTTTCATTTGATTTCTTGTACAAACTTGTTCTTCTCATTTCTATCTATCTACTATGCTTTGTTCAATGTTTTCTGGATTTGTATTGTTGATGATGATTTTCGGATCTGAGTAGGGTAGTAGTTCTTGAGGATGGGATAGATTAGGTGGAGGATCTTAGGATGTAGGGTGTTTAAGCTTTGATTTGTATGATTCCCTTCTGGACTAGTGTTAGAATTACTAATTTTTCTCTGATCAATTGGAACTAGGTTTTAGACATTTCCGCACCCAAAAGGTGTTCGATGAAACGTCTGAGCAACTAGTGCCAGAGACTTACGTTCCTAGCCTAAGAGATTAGTTGTCTAGGATGTTTATTGACGTGAATGAACTTGTTTGTCATGCCATGCTTGATCATGTTTCTCTAGCGAGAGCTAGGTTTCGAAGTGGTTGAGTTTGAGTAGCTTTTGTCAAGAGATTGGATTAGCTAAGAAGAGATGTTCATTGTTTAGGGATTGTTTGCTTGTGACATGTTAAACACCCTATAGACTAGGATACTCCACCGACATCAATTACTCCCATCCTTAGGACCTCTTTCTTTCTGATTTTTATTACATTCCTGAGACTGTTTCGTTTCTTGCTTTTTAGTTCATGCTTAGACTCGTTTTTGTTTTCATTCATTTTCGCTTCTTGTCATACATTTTCGCTTCTAGTTCTAGAACACATTTCCGTTTTGCATTCTGATCATTCTAGGATTGTTAGATAAAAACACTCTTTTGAATTGGCTTGACTTGTGAAATCTTGATTGCATCTTGATTGCTAGCAACATCCCATTTGGATTGACACCTTAAGTACTACAACACATAAGGTTAATTGAACCTGCTAGGATACACAAAAATCTTATTATCAATTTGGCGTCGTTGCCATTTGGGATTCGTTTTGCTACATTTATGATTTCAAGTTTTGCAAGATTAAGGTCTTTTACACTCATCATTCTGAGTACTGACTTGTTTTGGTTGTCTGCTTGTTTGTTTTGCATCTCAGGAACCTGTTGATTGTTGCATGCACACCAGATCAAGAGAGCATCAGAATCTCCTTCCTGTTATCGACGACATCAACCGGTTACAAAGACCACGACAAACTCGTCAACTTACTGATCATCCCTTACCCGTCACAATGGAACAGCCGAATGGAAAACATCTGGGACCGCAAAACATTGGTGTTGGGGATGCATCGAACACTCATACTCAGCGTGCTGGAATCGTCCCTCCCGCCATGCAGAACAACAACTTCGAAATCAAGAGTGGTCTGATCTCCATGATCCAAGGAAACAAATTTCACGGGTTGCCTATGGAGGATCCACTCGACCACTTAGACGAGTTCGACCGTCTGTGCAGTCTCACCAAGATCAACGGCGTGAGTGAGGATGGTTACAAGTTGCGCCTCTTCCCATTCTTGTTGGGAGACAAAGCTCATCAATGGGAGAAAAACCTTCCCAAAGGATCAATCACCACCTGGGAAGGTTGCAAGAAAGCATTCTTGGCCAAGTTCTTCTCCAACTCCAGAACAGCCCGTCTCAGGAATGAGATTTCTAGCTTTATTCAGAAGAGCTCAGAATCATTATGCGAAGCTTGGGAGCGCTTCAAGGGTTACCACAGCCAGTGTCCGCACCATGGATTCAGCAACGAGTCACTGCTGAGCACTCTTTACCGTGGTGTCCTTCCAAAGATACGCATGCTGCTTGACACTGCTTCTTACGGTAACTTCCTGAACAAGGACGTAGATGAAGGTTGGCAACTGGTTGAGAATCTCGTCCAGTCTGAATGCAACTACAACAAAGATTATGACCGCACAGTTAGAGGTGACGCCAGTTCTGAGGAGAAGTACAAGAAAGACCTCAACAACGTCAATGAGAAGCTCGACCGTATCCTGCTAAGTCAGCAGAGGAGTGTCCACTTTGTATCTGAGGATGACCATTTCAAGGTTCCAGATGGGGAGGGTGAGCAGACTGAGGAGATCAGCTATGTCCAGAATCAGGGTGGGTACAACAAAGGTTACAACCAATACAAGGCAAACCCCAATTTGTCTTACCAAAGTAAGAATGTTGCTAATCCAAAAGATCAGGTGTACCCGCCTCAACAACAACAGCAAGGTCAACAAAAGCCTTTCGTGCCTTACAATCAGGGATTCGCGCCCAAGCAATGGTTCCAACAGGGTTACCAAACTCTCTCAGGACCACCGCTAGGATTCCGCTCTCAACCAGTTTAGCCTACTCCAGCCCCAGATCAAGAAATGAAGCAAATGATGCAACAACTTCTTCAGGGTCAAGCTAGCAGTTCTATGGATACTGCTAAGAATTTTGCTGACCTTAGTCAGAGAATGGAATGTTCTTACAATGACCTGAACGTCAAATTTGAAGCTCTGAACTCGAAGATAAGCTATATGGAAGGCCAATCTGCCTCTACTTCTGCACCAAAGTCTGGCCAATTCCCAAGGAAAGCTGTTCAGAACCCCAAGGAGTTTGCAAATGCAATTACGCTGAGAAGTGGGAAAACATTGCCTCCCAGACAAGGAGTTCCAGACGTGATTGAGGACAATGAAGAATTAGATGGGGAGGATTTTGTTCAGAAAGACGCTCAGATGGAGAACCCAGTTGAAGCAGTCAAAGATCCAATCGAGCCAGTGAAGCAGTCCGAACCTGAAGTTGTTAAGGAACAGGTTGTTTCTGAAGACAAACCTGTGAGATTCATCCCTCCACTATACAAGCCTCCTCTACCATTCCCAGTGAGGTTCAAGAAGCAGCTTACTGAGAAGTACAAAGCCTTTTTCGAAAAACAAGTCAAGGAGATTGAGTTGAGGATGTCATTGCTGGATACATTCGCACTTGTTCCTCACTACCAGAAATTCCTCAAGGACTTAGTGATGGAGAGATCACAAGAGGTTCAAGGCATGGTGGTACTAAGTCTTGAGTGCAGTGCAATCATCCAGAAAAAGATTGTACCCAAGAAGCTCAAAGATCCTGGATCATTCACTCTACCTTGCTCCCTTGGACCTATTTCTTTTGACAGGTGCCTATGTGATATTGGCGCTTCAGTTAATCTGATGCCACTCTCTGTTGCTACGAGGTTGGGTTTTACAAAGTTCAAGGTTTGCGACATCTCTCTCATCCTTGCAGACAGATCAATGAGACTTCTAAATGGTATTTTAGAAGACTTACCCGTTAGGATCCGAGACGTGGAAGTACCAACCGACTTTGTGGTTCTGGAGATGGATGAAGAACCAAAAGATCCGCTGATCTTAGGAAGACCGTTCCTGGCGACTGCTGGAGCCATCATTGATGTCAGAAATGGCAAGATTGATCTTAATATGGGCGACGACTTCACCATGAAGTTTGACATCAAGGATACTTTGAAGAAGCCGACAATAGGAGGACAAGTCTTCTACATTGAAGAGATGGATAAGTTGGCTGATGAGTTGTTGGAGGAACTAGCTGAAGAGGACCATCTCAAAACTACTCTAACCAAGGATGGAGAAGAAGGGTTCCTGCATGGGGAGACCACTTGTTACAAGAATATGCTATACTCCCACAGAGAGACAGACGAATCAGAGGAGTTCGGTCGAATCAGACGAATCAGACATATCTGACGCAGGGGAGGTATGTGTAGTTGAGACAGAGAGTTTAGAACGTGAAACCTTCCACTCGACCGACGTCAAGACCCGACTCGCACCACCGGTCAAACCGCACTCGACCGTGACCGCTCCTGACGCCCATGCTGACGACTGGTCGGAACTGAAAGCTCCGAAGGTAGAACTCAAAACTCTCCCTTCCGGACTCAGGTACGTTTTTCTGGGAACCAATTCTACTTATCCTGTCAAAGTGAATGCTAGGTTGAGTGATGATGAATTGAGGATGCTAGTAACTGAGCTTAAGAAATATAGAAAGGCTATAGGTTATTCTTTAGATGATATCAAGGGAATCTCACCTAGTCTTTCCACACATAGGATCAATCTTGAAAATGAGTCTTATGCTAGCATTGAACCCCAAAGGAGATTGAATGCTAACCTGAAGGAAGTAGTAAAGAAAGAAATTCTAAAACTGCTTAATGCTGGAGTTATCTATCCTATCTCTGATAGTACATGGGTATCTCCAGTGGACTGTGTACCTAAAAAGGGAGGAATCACTGTCATCAAAAATGAAAAAAATGAGCTAATCCCAACTAGGACCATCACAGGACATAGGATGTGCATTGATTATAGGAAGTTGAATGTTGTTTCTAGGAAAGATCATTTCCCTTTGCCTTTCATTGATCAAATGTTAGAAAGATTAGCCAGTCATCCCTACTACTGTTTCCTTGATGGGTATAGTGGATTCTTCCAAATCCCTATCCACCCAAATGATCAGGAAAAGACAATCTTTACTTGTCTTTATGGCACTTTTGCCTACAGACGCATGCCATTTGGTTTGTGCAATGCTCCAGCCACCTTTCAGAGGTGTATGACTTCGATTTTCTCATATTTGATTGAGGAGTCAGTGGAAGTGTTTATAGATGATTTCTCTGTATACGGTTCCACTTTCTCCTCTTGTTTGTTAAATCTTTGCAGGGTATTGACGTGATGTGAGGAGACGAACCTAGTGCTGAACTGGGAGAAATGCCACTTCATGGTAGAAGAAGGGATCGTTCTGGGACACAAGTTTTCTGAGAAAGGAATTGAGGTTGACAAAGCTAAGATTGAGTTCATGGTTAAGCTTCAACCACCTAAGACATTGAAGGACATCAGAAGCTTTCTGGGACATGCTGGGTTTTACAGGAGATTCATCAAAAACTTCTCAAAAATTGCAAGACCATTGACAAGGTTGCTGTGCAAGGAGGTTGAGTTCGAATTTGATGCAGCATGTTTGGAAGCTTTCAGCAAGATCAAGGAGGCCTTGGTTTCCGCACCCATAGTACAAGCTCCGAACAAGGATCATCCGTGTGAGATTATGTGTGATGCTTCAGACTTCGCAGTTGTAGCAGTTCTGGGACAGCGTACTGACAAGAAGCTTCATGTCATCAACTATGCAAGTCGCACCTTAGACGAGACCCAAGGAAGGTATGCGACCACAGAGAAGAAACTCTTAGCAGTTGTGTTTGCATTCGAAAAATTCAGGGGTTATCTTGTGGGTTCGAAGGTCATTGTGTATACCGATCATGCTGCTCTGAGACATATCTATTCGAAGAAGGATACCAAGTCGAGACTTTTGAGGTGGATTCTGCTACTTTAGGAGTTTGACATGGAGATTGTTGACAAGAAAGGTATAGAAAATGGAGTCGCGGACCACCTGTCAAGAATGAGGATTGAAGATGCGATTCCCATAGATGATTCAATGCCTGAGGAACAACTTCTGGTCGCCCAGGTTTGTGAGCAGATGCATGACACAGAGCTTGACAACCTCAGAATCAGATGCATGGCGATCACTTCTGAGACTACACCATGGTATGCAGATGTCGTGAATTACAAGATTTGTGGAGAGGTTCCTGATGACATGGATCCCTACAGGAAGAAGAAGCTTTTCAGAGAGGTCAATCACTACTTCTGGGATGAGCCCTATCTGTACAAAAGAGGTTCTGACGGTCTATTTAGAAGATGCATAGCAGAATGGGAAGTGCAGGGAGTGCTTGAGCATTGTCACGGTTCCGTCTATGGAGGTCACTTCGCCACATTCAAGACAGCTCAGAAAGTTCTTCAAGCAGGTCTTTGGTGGCCAACCTTGTTCAAAGACGCTCACAACTTCATCACCAAGTGTGACGCTTGTCAGAGGATGGGCAACATCACAAGGAGAAACGAGATGCCCCAGAATCCGATCCTGGAAGTGAAGATATTTGATGTTTGGGGGATAGACTTCATGGGACCATTCAACCCCCATCTAATGGGAATGTCTATATTCCGATGGCAGTTGATTACATTTCTAAGTGGGTTGAAGCCATTGTCAATCCTACCGATGATCACAAGGTAGTTCTGAAGCTATTCAAGAGCATAATATTTCCAAGGTATAGGATACCTAGAGCAGTGATCAGCGATGGTGGAACTCATTTCATCAACAAAGTGTTTGAGAGTATGCTGAGAAAGTATGGGGTCAAGCACAAGGTATCTACTGCGTATCACCCTCAGACCAGCAGACAGGTTGAAGTCTCAAATAAGCAGATCAAAGGTATCTTGTCAAGGATTGTTGGGGTTTTGAAGGAAGATTGGTTTGTCAAGCTGGACGAGACTCTCTGGGCGTACAGAACAACTTACAAAATGCCGATAGGAAGAACACCATTTCAGTTGGTCTATGGTAAAGCATGTCACCTCCCTGTTGAGGTTGAGTACAAGGCGCTCTGGGCTATTAAGTTGCTGAACTTGGATATTGACACAGCTCAGGCTAAAAGAACTCTTGACATCCATGAGTTGGAAGAAATAAGACTTGATGCTTGTGAGAGTTCAAGGATCTACAAGGAAAGGACAAAGAATTTTCATGACAAGAAGATTATTGTCAAGGAGCTCAAGGCTGAGGATCAAGTTTTGCTTTTCAACTCCAAACTTAAGTTATTTCCTGGAAAACTTAACTCTAGGTGGTCTGGACCTTTTGACGTCAAGGAAGTTCTGCCATTCAGAGTCATCACTCTTCTGAACAAGGATGGTAGCGAATTCACTGTAAATGGCCAGAGAGTCAAGAAACCTCCACAAGCATAAAAAGCTGAAAAGTCAAGCTAGGGACTTTAAAAAAGCTCACTTGGGAGGAAGTCCCAAAGTTATCACTGTAAATATTTGTTAGGATCTTTGTGTTTTTGATTTTTGTTTTTAGTTTTCTGGTGTTCAGGAATCTGCAGAATGGAGTATGGGCAAAAAAAAAAGAAGGTGAAATTATAAGTCAAAAGAAGACGCTGCGACGCAACCTAGAGAGTTCAACCACCACCGTGCGTTCTCAACCATCGTCGACTCGAGCAAGGTTCAACCGACAGCGTGGAATCAGACTCGAACCATCCTGAGAGTTTCATCACTCTGCACTCGTTCGAGCCACGCCTTCGCTGTCACGCTCGAGCCAATCTCACTCCGCACATGCTCCAACTACCACGCTCGAGCCACTCACGCCAACACCCGATCAAGCCTCTCTCTCGAGCCACACACGAAGTCTCCATCGAGCCAACTCGTCAGAGAACACTCTCTCCAGTTACCTCCTCAGCACGTCAATCTTCATATGTGTCATAGGAGTGTCAGCCTTCACCTGCTCCTTCACACCACTCGTCACACGAGTCTAGGGAGAGACAGAGACACGGTTCGCGAGGTTCCAGAGCCTCCTCAAGTCGTCGATCAGTGCGTCGTTCTGCAGCTCGAGATGAGCATGAGGTTGAGGTTGAGCAGCGAGATGAAGCTCAGGGTGATTATCAGAGCATGCCCGGGGTTGAGCAGCAGATCGAACATCAAGGTGATTATCAGCCTACCGAGGTGGTTTTGTTGGTATCGGACCATGGTGAGTCCATAGTCAATGACATGCAGTGTGACGAGCAGCCGAACATGTATCAGAACACGCAAGTGGTTGAGCAGCACATCGACCAACCAGCTGAGGCCACTCCTGCGGATCCGGAACAAGGTGAAGGACAAAGTCAATATAACGCTCCTCCTTAGGCGAGCACCGACTCTTTTTTATACTATTGAGGTACTCCTACCTTCCCTTGTATATACCATTTCATTCCTGCATTGTTTCTGTTGTGATTCTTAAATCCTCCTGCAATTTTTTCTTACACAGGAGACTGTGTAATTTAAGTTTGGGGAGGGTTTCAGATGATGTATCTAATGTTGTGTCTTGTGATTCTTATTTCAAATTTTTGCATCATATCATGTTTGAGTATGCATCCATATATTTGCATAGAAAAACCATAAAAATTTGAAAAATTTCGAAATTTTCCATTTCCACAAAAAAACAGAGTGTTCATGTAGTTTACACTTGCATATTAGGATTGAGTCT
This sequence comes from Camelina sativa, assembly GCF_030686135.1. Lineage (NCBI taxonomy): Eukaryota > Viridiplantae > Streptophyta > Magnoliopsida > Brassicales > Brassicaceae > Camelina > Camelina sativa. The sequence goes on along the minus strand of NC_141886.1, from coordinate 23,122,365 downwards.
AGTGTTATTTATATAGGATTGTTACATTTAGCATAGGGGTTGATGATGATTGTAACATTGGTAGCATGCTGGATTCAATAGGATAAGATCAAAGCCCTTGTTATTAGTTCTTTAATGCATGTTGATTGAATTTGAAAATGTAAGATTGAAGCATGTTTTGAATTGACGTCATTCCCTATCTATCTGAACCTGATCCTGACTTGCAATTATCTTGTTATGCATTGAAGTTGAACTCATGGATACCATATACATACTTGGAACAGTTCCCCGCACCATTAACCAACCGTTCTTTCAAGCCAATTGTATTCTTGAGTGTCAGGCCTTTTCCGAGTTGAGCTTGTTCGAAAGTGTTAGGTTCTAACCGACAAGAGTAGGATCTTGTGTAGTTCTAGTTCGCGTTATCCGGACTAGTAGGACTAGGTGAGAACTCGATTTTGGGTCTTGGGTATGGATTTGTGCAGAAAAGTGAAGAGTAAAAAGAAAGTAAAGGGTAGAAATTCTTTAGGAGGGGATGCGTTTTTAAGGTTTACAAGTCTAGTAAAGGATTTGGATTGAGCAAAATAATGAGTTATTGGTTCTGGGCATAAAATGAAAAGATTAGACAAAGAAAAGAATGTAAAATGTTTAAGATGTCTAGAGTCCTTAGAAGAAAAGAAAAAGAACCTTACTGATAATAAAGATTTCCCAATCCGCTAGAATGATAAGAAGTGGACTCCTCGTAAGACCAAGTGTAAAGAATGAAAGAATGGGTTTGAGATGAAGTTTCTGATGAAGGGTAGAGATAGGACCAACTTCGGTTTGGAATGTTCTTTGGGTATCAGTTGGTTTCAACCTTTAGCCTTCTCCTAAGCTCAACTCCCTTTCGTGAGAGAACCTTGTTCTGTATTGATAAAACCTTTTGAGAGGGAGACCATCTTTGCCTCTGACCTTTTACCCTAGCCAAATGAGTTCAATGACGTTGCTTAGCTTGATTCACGGTTCTTTGTTAATGAATGTTAAAGGGAGTGGTTGATAGGATTGCATGTGTAGATCAGAGAAATAAAGTTCCTTCACAATGCTAGGGAGTGGTTGATAGGATTGCATGTGTAGATCATAGAACTAAAAACAAGGACTTTGACTCTAACTATTTTATTTAGCATGTTTTAGGTTCTGAGACCCCATCTTCACACCTCTCTTCCATACTCTATTCTTGATTGTTTGCTTGAGGGCAAACACATAATAAGTTTGGGGGAGTTGATATGTCTATATTTTGTCTCTCCTTACCATATATTTATCATTCATTTAGTTAAGATATCTCATTGGTTTGCATCATTTTCTAGTCTTTTCTTTGCATTTTGCATGTCTATGTAGTTCTTGCATCATCCTTGCATACATTGTGCATTTTGGAGTATTTCAGGTGTTTAGGAGACTTTGGAAGCCATTCTCGTCCGAGCCACTCTCCCCCGCGACGTACTCCAGCTTGCCTGATCGATACATGCTCCCCCGCCACGCACTCCAGCTTGTCTGATCGAGCCATGCTCCCCCGCCACACACTCCAGCTTTTCTGATCGAGCCATGCTCTCCCGCCATGCACTCCATCTTGTCTGATCGAGCCATTCTCCCCCGCCACGCTCCCCAGCGCGTCCATCCGAGCCATGATGACATTGCATTCCATTCGACGCGCACGGACTCGATCAGACATGTCGGGAAGAAAGACGTTTGGTTTCACATGCTTCAGGAGATTACCGAACCGACGCTTTACCTTGTCGTTTTCAGTTTTAGGGTTTTCCATGTTGGACTACTATATATACATTTTGTTAAGTCTTTGCTGAGACATCCTATCTTTTATCTCGTTTTCGTTTTGTTCTTTTCCTAGAGGTTTTACCTAGCCACCATATACGTTCTAAGACTTGTAATCCGACACCTTGGAGTTTATTTAGTATTTTCATTTAATTTCTTGTACAAACTTGTTCTTCTCATTTCTATTTATCTACTATGCTTTGTTCAATGTTTTCTGGATTTGTATTGTTGATGATGATTTTCGGATCTGAGTAGTGTAGTAGTTCTTGAGGATGGGATAGATTAGGTGGAGGATCTTAGGATGTAAGGGTGTTTAAGCTTTGATTTGTATGATTCCCTTCTGGACTAGTGTTAGAATTACTAGTTTTTCTCTGATCAATTGGAACTAGGTTTTAGACATTTCCGCACCCAAAAGGTGTTCGATGAAACGTCTGACCAACTAGTGCCAGAGACTTACGTTCCTAGCCTAAGAGATTAGTTGTCTAGGATGTTTGTTGACGTGAATGAACTTGTTTGTCATGCCATGCTTGATCATGTTTCTCTAGCGAGAGCTAGGTTTGGAAGTGGTTGAGTTTGAGTAGCTTCTGTCAAGAGATTGGATTACCTAAGAAGAGATGTTCATTGTTTAGGGATTGTTTGCTTGTGACATGTTAAACACTCTATAGACTAGGATACTCCACCGACATCAATTACTCCTATCCTTAGGACCTCTTTCTTTCTGATTTTTATTACATTTTTGAGACTGTTTCGTTTCTTGCTTTTTAGTTCATGCTTAGACTCGTTTTTGTTTTCATTCATTTTCGCTTCTTGTCATACATTCTCGCTTCTAGTTCTAGAACACATTTCCGTTTTGCATTCTGATCATTCTAGGAATGTTAGATAAAAATACTCTTTTGAATTGGCTTAACTTGTGAAATCTTGATTGCATCCTGATTGCTAGCAACATCCCATTTGGATTGACACCTTAAGTACTACAACGCATAATGTTAATTGAACTTGCTAGGATACACAAAAATCTTAGTATCAAGTTGTTTTGGTACAATTGGATAATTCTGAAGAGTAAATAGGTCGTTGATCCTTAACGTGATTATGATATATGTCATGTTTCGGATTGTATATAAAGTTTCTATTTTGTATATCTGAATTATCTAAGACTTTATATATACCATCCTGATTATAATTTTCAAATTTTTATTTTTATTATATTATATTAACTTTCTTTCAGTTTCTCAACTTTTATTGGGTTAGTCATAAAATAATTGTATTCGAGTAGATAACTTTCACGAGGTGTTCATCTAAAATATTTTTGGAGTAAAAAAAACTTCATGGTTAAAGAAATTATGTCACGTAACAATTTTAGTAATTATAAGAGCTATAATTATGCCAAATGAAAGTAAAACAACATAAAATTTGTTTGATTTGTTTAAAAGACATTTTATAGGTGATGATAAAGAGCATACTTTAACAATAAAATAATTTTGGGTGTAAGAACATTTTTAATGGTAAAATATAGAGTAAATTGTACGTGGTTACTTATTAGATGTTGCTTTGATGAATTTTTTGCATGTAAAATATTTTGTGAATAAGTTGTGAAACTTTTTTGAAATTTGAACAATAATAAAATTTTAATGATGAGTATTTGGCAAAAGTTTTAATGGGACATAATTTGGCTTTAGATTATTGTAATAATTGTTATAATATATAAAAAAATATAAATATAAATAAATGTATGAAGGTAGATACAAATATTCTCTAAGTTAAATTATTTACATATTTATTTTAGGAAATAAATTTTTTTTATATATTTTCAAAAAATTGTTGAAGGTTTAGGATTTATTTTCTTCAACAATCTTTAAACTCTCACATCGTGCGGGCCTTTATCTAGTCTTATTATATAAAGTTGGATTTTAAAAGTTAGTCATTAACAAGATTTTGACATGTGTACAATTATCAATCTCAGATTTTGACATGTGTAAAATTTAATATTTAATATAAGGAATTTGATTACAGCAAAAATAAAATATTTTGTTTTAAAATATTAATAATGTAAAAAGATAATTATCAAAACTTGCAGAATTTTTTAAAAAATACATTTTTTAAAATAAGATATAAGGAGATTATATATATATATTTCATAAAATTCAAAATTATAATATTATTTACTTATTTTTAATTTTAAGTTATTAATTCTACAAAAAAATATAGAAAAAATTATTATGGAAAATATACAGTTAACTATTAATTCTAAATTGTGTAAATACTCACTTCTATATAAACATAGATCGTCTCATATTTAAATATTTTATTCAAACAAAATATTGCTTACAACTTTGTTTAATTGGGAAATTATTTTTAATGGTAAGGTAAATTTTTCTTATTTTTTTAAACCAAATTTTCTCCTACTTTATTCTTTTTCAGTTGGGAATAGGTAAGAATAATATGTTGACCCAACAAAAAATATTATTATATGCGTCTTCTTTTCCTAATACTGTATCTTAAAATTATTGTAGTAATTTTAGATTATTTTATTTAATATATATTTTCATCTATGAATTATTTGTGATTCATATATTACCTTGCTTATAATTTTCTGTTGTTTCTTTAATTATGCCAAATTATTTTTTTTCTAATTTCTCAACCTTGATTGATTGGTCATAAACCTAATGGATGGATAAAATAGGCTAATCAAACACAAGATTACAACAAACATAGATAGATAGATTGGAAAAACATAAATCGTTGTTGATAGATCCATAGGACCTCAAAGACTCTGACACCCTGGTTTGTGCAAAGGTTTAAAAGAATTGATTCCGCCACATATGTCACACAAATGTACTTTTTTGTTTTTTTTTGTGAAGTGACCTCAGTGCAGTGGCCAATGATAAGTCCTTAATGCACATGGCACCATCACACCATAGATCGAGTCCTGCTCCCTACGAATGTAGGGATTTGGCTAATGGGCTGGCCTGTTATGGCCCAATGGTTAACAAAAAAAACGGAAAAGATCATTTGTTGATTTGTAGGGTAGACGTAACAAACTGGCCATCGAATATGGATGGATCCATATGCCTGGAATAGATGTAGAGCCCACTTAGAAAGGTGGGCACATAGAATGAGAGTGAACATCGGCTCACTAAGCAAGGTGGCGGTTTAGGCGTTACAAAGACAGAAGCTACATCATGGTGTGTCAAAGACACTTCCACGAATACATTGGGAAATTTAACATTAGTTACTATCAAAAGATATTGTGACCTTAGAAAAAGGTTTTTACTTTCATAGGTTGTCGGAGCAATCCATTTTGAGATAGCAAAAAGATGTGAACATGTTTTCTCCACATAGGAGGAGGGCAGAGCCGAGGTTCTCTCTATGGTGGAGAAGGTTGGATACAAGGTTATCTCCCCAAGAGAGGAAGGTGGAGGAGGTTGGACGCAAGGTTATCTCCCCAAGGGAGGAAGGTGGAGCCAATGTTCTCTCCATGGTGGAGGAGGTTGGATCCAAGGTTCTCTCAATAAGGGATGAGGGCGGAGCCGAGATTTTCTCCATGGTGGTCATACATTATTGTGGTGATACATCATTGATTAGTATATTATGTAATATATTTTTTATTCAAAATGTTTTTTGAGCCACAATTTTTGTAATAAAAAAATTATGCATAAGTAAAAGTAAAATAGTTGGCTTAATGTGTTCATATTGACATTTTTTAGGTGGTGATAAAGAATATATTTGTAACATAGAGTATATTTAAGTGTTAAAAATAAATTTTTAATAGTAACATACATAAAATATTTAATAAATGAATATAAATCAGTGCATTATAAAAAAAATTATAAATAACATACAACTAATTTTAGTATATTTTGTTAAATTTAATTTAAGTTATAAAATTTAAAACCCGTACATCGGGCGGGTATTTATCTAGTTATCATATAAACCTTGGTTTTCAAAGTTAGTAACTCATGTGATCGTGACAGTGTCAATTTTAACAATTAAATATTTTGTCATGTGTTATACAAAAACTTTATTTTAACATATTTTTAAATGATAAGAAATTAAAAAAAAATTAAAATTAAGAAATATTAAAGATAATTCCTATATATATATATATATATATATATATAAAAATAATTTGCCAGCTACTTGAAGTAGACGCCAACACATAGCCACACATACAAACAATATAAATGTCTTGTTAACTACATGAACTATTGTCATCACATAAAGACATTAATTTTATTTTATTTTATTTTATTTTTTAAACCCACACTCCATTTTGCAATACAATTTCTTTGTATATATTACAATAGTTCACGTATCTGGTGTTAATACGCGGGCATAATTATGAAACGATATAGGGTTTATATATTTCTTATATCTGTGTTAATACGCGGGCATAATCTAGTAATATATAAACCCTATATCGTTTCTTCGTGACGTTGTTTTGGAGTAGTGTAGGGATGCTAGTCTTCCATAATTACAGCACGGCAGAGAGGGCAATGGTTAGTCCTACATAACCACTCATGCATACAATAATCATGAAACACATGCGAACAATTTGGCATATTTTCTAAGTCTTGTGACTCCTCGAACAAATATCGCATGTTTCCATGTCGGGTTCCTCGAATATCTCTGGCCTTAACGTGATGTCAAAGGAGATGTATAATGGCCCTGGAACTCGTTTGGCTTCGGAAGCAATCTCGAAGGAGAGATTACTGCATAAGTTGCGATCTGGGAGGGTTGGATAGAGGAGAAGATTCATGTAGTCTTCATCAAAGCTAACGACGTTGGTCAAAAGGAGGTGAGGAGTTGGGAACGGACGAGGAGGAGTAGTGTCTGACCCTAAAGTGATCACGTTTCTACGCGTTACTCTGATCTCTACCGTGTTCGATGTAGATTTGCGGATAACCTTGCATCAATACACACGAGTTCTTCAATCTCACTCATTATTTGAAATTAGTGGAGAATACAAAGACAAACAAAAAAAAACTCTGGATTCAGATTCAGTGTCTCGTCTATATATATATATATTAGGGTATGCAAACGAAAACGTGTTTAGAGAAACCTAAACAAAAAAGGAATTGAAGTTTAATATTTCTTTTTTCCTTAACATAATAATAAACTTTTCATGCGCATTTTTGTTTTTCTTTTTGCTTAATTTCAAATTTCCTTTCTTTTTTGGAAAATAATAGTTTCCTGTTTATTTAAAGCTGTTGAGAAAATATGAACCCAAATTATTTATGCTACCACTCGATTTAACTCGTTAACTAATATATTAACTAAATAAATAATTTGGAGATTGAGTTAATGAGTTTGAGAGAGTGTTCATCATTTGATTTCTAATGTTGCTCAGGTCTTTTTTGAGCTGTATCCTCATCTGTGATCTGAAGTGCCAGGATTGAAGCTCGAGAGAGGGAAAAAAAAAAAAAAAAAACTGTTTTGTCCTAATATTACAACAGGTGACTTGTTTCGGTTCGTTACAACTGATTAAAGATAGAGATGACTACAATAATTACTAGTTATGTCGGCTGATTTAAGAGCTCAGTGAAACCACATATTTAGAGTGGCGTCTCTGAACCAAGAATGTGGCAGTTCCACAATCACTCAATAATATATTTGCTACATGTGGACTACTGAAGAAGCTTGTTGCAAGTTCCAACGCCAATGGCTGCAGCGAGATGCCAACCAGCGTGAATGAATGGTGTGTCAGGGAAAAGATCATCAGCTATGAACAATGCTCCGCCCAACAACGAGGACATCTTGTGTACATCATAAGCCATTTTCAAATCTGGATCCTCTAAGGCTCGTTTCGCAAATGCTACCTGAGTCAAACAAAAGTTGAGAGAGATTTGGTTATAATTTGCATCAACTGAGATTTTTAGTTACATGGAGTGAAAAAGTTGAGATTTCTTAGCACCTCCATCATTCCAGTGTGAACAGCTGATACCACGAGAGGCTGGAACGGTAAAGCCAAAGCTGATGCAGCCATCAAGAACTTTGGATTCTCTTCTCTAAGAGCCCTCGTTAGACACTGTCAAATATACAACAAATAGTAAGTAGAATAGAACATCCCCAAGATTTGAGGTACCATTACTAGTACCAATATTGGTATAGGCAAAAATTTAAAGACTTACTACTGTGGCTGTAGCTATCATTGTGTAATCAGCCCATCTAAGGTACTTCCTCAACTTCCCTCTTGAAGAATGATACAAACTCGATGCGATTCCAACTCCGATTAAGGAGTTTGCATACACTTTCATGTTCAGGTTTTTCCTATACAGTCACATATACCTTGCATATTCAGTTATCGTTTCAAAGAACATAAAACTGTATACAGATAGACACAAGAAAGGATGATTACCTCGGTGTCTGCATACCGAGGAAAATGAAAGGGATCGATGTGATCACATTAGCAGCTGTTTCTAAGATACTCCGATCACCTGTCAACAAAGTCGGATATCATAATGAATAACCAAAGGATCAAGATACAACACACAGAGATGCAAAGAGATAAAAGACGAAAACAAGATGTAAGGAATTGAGTAACGTTTCTCAGAATTTACCGTGGATGCAACAATGTATGGGTCTTAAGCACGGAGGTCTTTGTTGCCAGACACGTCTACAGAAAGATAAAAGAAGAACACTGAATCAAACACCTTTTAATTTCCAGATACAATGATCAAAAAGCTATATAAAAGAACCATTGAACTTACTCAATGAATAGTCTCTGCTTAGTTCGTGCATCAGCGGACTCAAAGCCAGAGACTTGACCAATACTCTCAAATCCAAAAGGAGAATGAGACACAACACGAACCCCATGGATACCCTCAAGGGCTTTGCTCGTCTTCGATACGCTTTGAGGGCTCATAAGGGAGTGATTCAATATATCAAAGACCCACCAGACCAAAAAAATCTTCTTTTGCTAGCCAGCAATAATTTACTTGCTGGTCTAGCCTGGCTTTGGTTCTGTTTTCTTCAGCTGCTACTCTAACCACCAGAACATAAATCATAAGGGACATTGAGAAATAAACATTAATCAATTCAACCAATAAATCTAAAAAATCTAAGTTTTTTTTTTTTTTTGGTTGCCAGATTGAAAAATTAGTTAGGTACAAGTCGTTTGAAGATTCTGTTAACCTAAACTTAGATTTTGCTTCACTGTGAAAAAAAACAACCCAGAAATTGTTCAGTTTCAAAATCAAATTCATAGGGTTTAACACTAACTGTGAATCCAATTCATCCAAAATTGATCTCGCAAGCATGCAGGTGCAGCTATAGATTCTCAAATTCAATCTTATAATCGTTACGTTTTAAAACGAATTAAGCTAACCCGGAGAATCAAAAGACTCGATTTGAAATCGTAAATACAGACAGTGAGATAAGCACTATGAATATACGAGATTTTAGTAGAGAACTACTAACCTTGTGATGTTGTGATGGTAACTACACAAAGAGATCGGAGTTGAACCTTAAGCGATGAAGATAAAGAAAAAATATAATAATGGAAGTAACAAAGATATTAAAGAGTTTTGGAAAAGGAGAAGAAGAAAAGGAAACACAGCGACAGAGACAGAGATGATGATGAGTCACTCACGAATCTTCTGGTTTAATCCGGTTCTGTTTCTTCTCTACTTATATGGGCTGAATATGGTTTGAGCCCAATGTTGCTACCCTACGGGCTTAATTACTCTTGTCTTTTTGTCACTAATTCGGTCTAATTTAATGACAATTATGTTTAAAGATTTTTTGAAATGACAGAGAACTTTGGTAACTCTAAATAATATTGGTGGTGGTGCAGTATCCTTTTGATATAGGTCACTTATCTTTCAGAGTTAAAAGTCTAAATGGTTACACTTCAACTATACTAGCATAAGTCTTCATCTACATTTATGTTCGGGTGTGTGTATCGTATATGTCTTCGTCATTTCATTGTGCTATGTCTTGATCTACATTAATGTTCCCTTCATATACATAAAACAAAACAAAAAAATAATTGAATTTACCATGAATGTTGATAACTTATTAAGTACCTATAAAATAGGCCCCAACAAATAAGTTAGAGCATCATTAGCGGGAGAATGGTTCACTGTTGCTCAAAAAAAAAAAAATAATATTTTAATATTAACTAATAAGAAATCGATATGTGTAAATAAAGTTGAAAAACGCTTGTTTTCATAGTACTTTGAGCAACTTTCTCTTACATTTCTCTCCTTTTTATATTTTTTTATTAAATTTTTAATAAGAGAATTTGGAGGGGAAAGAACCACTAGTAATGAGGTCTTAGACAATCAAATTTAATTAAAAAGAAATATTTACTCAATAAAATGTGAGAATCAAATTAAAAAACAAAAAAGATACAAGTAGACATAAAACAATTAGTACATGAGATAAAAACAGATACATTACAACTTACAAGTTAACAAATTTTGGTTATAAAAGCAAATTATTGCTAAGTCATTAATGATCAAACACCATTTATTAACATTAACTAGTTTCTACTTTCTATGTACGAAAAAGCTAAATGCTATCCTATGCCCAAATAAGAAAATAACTAGTGAGTGCTGAAAATTAATAAAGAACACACATTCTTATGAAATGAATCTAACCTTAGGTCAAACAAATTGTTGCATTAATGATATATTTTCTACCGATACTTATAGCTAGAGAATCTTTGGGAGTGCTAAAAAAGGTGCATCATAATTAAGACCGTTATATGTCGTGGTAATACATTAGTCCCTGTTTAATACTAGCAAGAAGTAGTGCGCAGATATTTAAATCTAGTTACACTATTCCCTAGGAGTTACTATCGTGGTTGAGTCTTCCTTGGTTGACAAAACAAACCTGGTGTTCCAAAATCTAGTTTCCGCTATGTTTTCATCTTTATTTTTTCGGCCGATATTGTCTAGCCATATTCTTGAGACAGTTGTTGAATTAGTTCTCTAACAATACAAGCCCGAAACTTGGCTATCGCGCATCGTATACAAACCGTCACTATAATTCCTTTTTAATCAAAACACACGCCGTAACAATATATAATAGACTTTGGCATTATGTTTTACCTGTAACGGATTTGCAAAAAAAAAAATATCTTACCAACCGACCTCGTTCAAGCTTGTAGGCATTAAACGAGATATTAGACATTAATTGACATGACCGCGTATATTTAAGAAGATGTGGAAAAGTGAGGATTATATAAAAAGAGGTAACAGGTAAAGAAGAGAGGCAGATGGGAGCAATAAAGAAGATGGACAGTGTCACAGACTCACAGCCCTGGCCTGACCATTTCTCTCTTCTCCATACGTGTCCTTTATAACCAATAATAATATGATATCATCAATCAAGCTCCGGTCACTCTATCCCGTTATATCATTCTTTCACTAGTTTAAAATGTTAAGCCTGTATAAATGCTAGATAAAACGAATGGTGACGACAAATTCTTATATAAGTTTAATATATTTAGTGTATAAAATATGGATGATATGAATAGAGTCATACTTAAATTACGTGCAAACTTTTTTTTCAGTTCACTTTCCACATCCCAAAAGATTTATATTTTCTCTTTCTATCAAAACTTAATTATAAATTAATTTATAAATAAAATTATAATTTTTAATATGTGTAAAAATATTAAAACATCAATCTATTAGATATACAAAAAGTTTTTATAATGGTTAAATTTTAGTATGTCGACAGCCGTGCTTACCCTTGGACAAAAAGGGCAAATACCCTAGGCCACCAAAAAAAAACACTAAAATTTTAGGCCACATTTTATATAAAAAGTAAGAAGCTTATATTTAGTTAACATAATATAATGTGTTTTTAATAATGGAAACTTTTTATTAGAAATAGTATATATTAAAATGTAGTTTAAGTTGTATTGAGATTTTCAATAAATTCCTTACTTTTTTTTGGTAAATCAGCGGGGAGAAATCTCTCCGAGAGTATTATTCAAATTCAAAAGACAAGTTTCAATCGTTTACAATATGAACATTACGAGGACACGCAGGTCCCAAAGCATCATTATGCAAAAGAAACGCAACAGCACTCGGAATCGTACAAAAAGAATGAAAGCCTAAAGGCAAAGTAAAAACATAGTTCGCTAATCCATCGGCAAGACAATTAGCTTCCCTATACACATGTTTCACACGGACTACCCAGTCCCTTGATAACAAGCCATGGCACAACCGCACTAGGAAGGACAGCGGATGAGTCTCCCCGATCCCTGTCATTAGAAAAACCACCACCATTTCTGAGTCAACCTCCAATTCAACTCTCATGGTCCTTCGTCCCCAAGCCATAAGAAACCCGTAGTAGACGCCCCATAACTCTGCCAAGGGAGCTGAACACTGTCCAATGTGTAAAGCAAAACCGTCACACCACTCCCCATATGCATCCCTTAGTACTCCACCTGCAGCTGCAACACCCGGATTCCCACGAGAGGCACCATCAGTGTTGAGTTTAAACCACCGCTCTGGCGGAGCTACCAATTTGACTAGAATCTCCCTTCGCTCCCGACGAGCTCCCACACTCACCCGACGAGCTGCAACAACCTCTTTTGCAGTCTCCTTAATGAACTTCACTCGATCCCGCCATACTCTGTTTTCCCCAAACACATTTCCACAACGCCACTTTCAAACCCACCATATAGCTAGAGCAAACAAAACATTCCAATACAACATAAGTAAAAAAAAGTATTTAAACAAAAATAACTAAACGTAATACATGTGGATAATTACTATAGAACATTGTGAGTTAAGAAAATGATTTTTATTTTTATTTTCATATTATTGGTTTTGTTATTAACATTTTATTTTTATTTAATATTAAAATAATTTACTAATAAATATACAAAAAACAAAAGTCAAAAAAAAAAAATATTGCCCTAGGCCTCCATAAGTGTGTGCACGGCACTGAGTATGTCTCTTTTTTTGTTTGTTAAAAGTTATAACACAGAGGTAAAGTACCTTTTTACTCTTAGTTAACTAATACCTCTGTTTTAAAACGCGGCCGCCGCGGCTGCTTAGGCACCGATTAATCGGTCAGCGGCAGAGCTCCACCGCGAGTTTACTCAAATCGGAGTAAAAATCGGGAAAAAAAAAAATTTTGTCTGTTTTGATCAAGAAAAGTATGTTGTAACTCGGATCTACCAGTTAGTTATCGAAACCGGTTGTATTGGATGTGAATTCAGTAGAAAACAAGTTAAAAAAAATGTTTGGCTGCCACAAAAATCGGGATGCACGTACTCAAGTCGCGTGTGGAGAAGATGAGTTAGAAATGACCATTTTGCCTCTCACTTAGAAAATTGAAAAAACACTCAGAATCAGACTTTCAGGCTTCGAACTCGGATTAATTAAACCGTAAGCTCCTTCACAAACCACTAGACTACATTCAGTTATTGGAAATATATTACAGTTTAAACATATTATAGATATATGTATATAAAACCCCTAAAACTAGTCCCCGATTAATCCCTAATTTAAATCCGATTTTCCGATTAATCGCTAAGTCTTCCCCCACCACCCGACTAACGCATAGAGATTTTTAAAACAAAGACTAATACCAGTGGCGGAGGGAGAGAAGGATCATGTGTGTTATATGACACCCATGAATTTTTTTTTTTCATATTAGCTTTTGTTAAAATAAATAATTTACCCTTGTTGAAAAAACATATTGTTTTATTGACACCCCTCTCAAATTTTATCGACACCCATCACTCAGTTTTCTGGCTCGGCCACTGACTAATACTAGACATTTTCTTTTCTTGATAAAAACGAATGCGACTGATAATGTTAGTATCCGAAGATGTATTGCATATTCCCACGACACCACTGTTTTGTAAATGGTTGCCATGAAGTTTTTTTGAAATTTGAAATTAACGTGATTAAAACTATTTTGATATAGTATATGTTTGAGATGGGCTCTGTTTTGTACGTTTTACATGTGTCGATTGAGAGTTGTGACTGGTGAGCATTTAATTTATCTTTTTTTTTTTTTTTTTTTGTCACAGAGCAGTTGATGTAAATCTCAAACTTTTAGGGTACTCCTTAAAATAATTAAAAAGGTTATTTAAAAAGATGGTAATACTGTAATAGTAATATGAGAGAGAACTATTCCCACTTACTCAATTAGTAGGGGTAGCCGGGTAGGTATATGTTGAGAGCAAAGAGAAAAAGATTGGTTTAATGAGGGTAGATGCTGAAGAAGGAAAGTAAATATGATTCAGAGCTTCTTCTGCACACACTTTCTCAAATTCCAATTACTCTAAAACCATACTATTACCATTACATATCAAATCTTTTAAAAAAGTTACACCATGAGATTATTATTCAAAGCTTCTTCTGTACTAGTCTGCTCAAATTCCAACCACTAAAGCCATACCATCTCATTTCTTAAAACATCACACACTCACACAAACGAAATGAATATTTCAATCATTATATCCATAATCCATACAATCTCACATTTCTTGAACAGGAATTAAACACAACAACATTGTAACCATTGCGACACTTATAACCAATTCAGAATTTGCTATTTAGTAATCTCCTTTAGTTTTTAGGCAAAAGTGGTGTATAATCTTTAAATTCTTAATACTAACATTAAAAGAGTTCAATATAGCCGAACCAAATCCTACCTAAAAGCTAAAATATAATTGTTTCTGTGCTCCACGAAAAAAAAAACAAAAAAACAAAAAAATAGGATTCCAACTAACAAAAATCTATAACAAACTCGATTTTACATAACAAGCCAGTACCTTCGGATCGCGATCGGCGTTCCACGTTTGCGTCTTTGCGTTGTAGCTCTCGTAGGTGGGTGGGGGGGGGGGTGAAGACGGGGGCAGGTGATAATAATAATAGCAACGCGTAAAAGTTAGTTGTGGAGAGGATTGGGACCCGTGTGAACTACTCTCTTGTCGTCTCCATAAATGTCATCTCTGTTCAATGGCCCACGAAACGTCGCCGTAGTACTGTAGCTCAGAGCCTTTCTCGGCGGTGGAAACGCGACGAAGTGACGACGTGAATAACCAACAGAAGAAGCTGACGAGGACAAACCTATCTGAGAACTGACAAAGAAGACGAAGAAGAATAAGAAGAAGGAACACATGATCAAGTTCTTGTCCCATCTTCTGTTCTTTCCATGTCTCTCTCTTCGTACCAACAACACGTGAGTCATCTCACAAAACCTCAGAAACAGGCGAACATGAAGAAAAAGAGATAATGAAAAGTCAAAGCCAAAAAAAAACAAGAGAGAAAGAAGAAGTAGAAGAAGAAGAAAAGAGGAAAGAAGAAGTGAGATTTGTTGGAATGCAAGTTTGTTGTCTTGTGGGTATAAATAATAATAAAGATTTTATTGACTTGTTAAAAGTATTTTTTTGCTTTTTTTCTCCTAATGGGTCTTTGGATCCTTCTAAGATCTGGCACTGTTCTTTTCTTTCCTCTAAAAGGCAAAAGCTTTACAAGAAGAATTCTTTCTTTTTCACTCACTCTCTCTCTCTGTCTCGGAATTCGTAAGCGAAGAGTGTGTGTGTGTGGTCTGTAGTGAAAAAAGTACGGCAGGCGGTATTAATAACGGCTGTCACCTCTTTGTATTTATTCGAGGGAAGACTCTTTGAAAGCACTCTCTTCTCTTTACCATTACTGTCTTCACTTTCTTTTTGTTCACGAATACGTTACGTAATTTTTAACTAATTATGGGTTTTGACGTACTAATAATTGTGTTTAGGGGTTTTCTTGGTAATGACGATGAGTTGTGTTTATTGTTAATCAATCTCATGGTGTAACAGTGACACATTGGCCAATGTCTTTTTGAGGCATTGACTTTGTTGGTTTATTAGAGGACAGCTCACTGTGGTTAACATAAAATAAAATTTAGCACCCTACTCTTCTTTTTCAAACGATTATTGCGGTCAAAGTAGATGAGATTGGGACGCTCTATTCATTAGTCAAGCTTTTTTTTCCCTCTTCTGCATACGGCATACCATTTAATCTCACGTTTGTAATAGTAGTATTACGTATTCAAGTTAAAAATGATACTACAATAAGTGATGTCTTGACCCTTGACCGAGAAAAACAAAATAAAACAATAAGTGCTGCAGTATCTGAATCCTTCAGGACTTCATATAAACTAGGGGTGAGCATTTCGGTTTAAGTTCAGGTTCGGTTTGGGTTCGGTTTAGTTCGGTTTGTTCGGTTTTGTTGAAATTCTAACCAAACTCAACCGAAGTTAGTTTGGTTTGGTTTGTATTTGGATCGGTTTATGTTCGGTTCGATTCGGTTTGGTTTGTTTTTTAGTTTGGCTCAGTTTTGATCCGTTTTAAGAATCAATTAATATAACAAAATAAAAACCTAATATTAAATATAATTAAATTTATATTTATATTTAGTTGATTTTATTAGAAAAATTAAAATAATGTAAAATAGAAATAAAATGCAAATGGTAATAGATAAGATCACATATTTATAATTTTAATAATATTATAAACTAATTTAAGAAACACATTGGGTTAATGGTCCGGTTCGGTTTGAACTGAACCATTTGGGTTGAGAAGAAACATAACCGATTGGTTAGAGTGTAGAATTGAGTTTGGTTTGGGTCGGTTTGAATTCGGTTGGTTCGGTTTAAATGCCCACCCCTAATATAAACTGATAACATCATGGTGGCAGAAATTATTTGTGAATGACAAACTCAGATTTCAAAATTATTTATTTACCACCATCACCGTCGATTGTAATATAGTATTCGGTTTCGTTAGTAAACTAGATTTTGACCCGCGGTGTACCGCAGGACTATATTTAAACTAAGTTTTTTAAAATTTGAAATTGTATGTATTTGTTTTGTTTAGTGTAAGGTTATATAATTGTATTTGATTGTTAATTGTAAAATTTAAATCTGCAGTTTACATGATCAATATTTTATCAACTTAACTAAATATATCTAATATTTTTATATTGATAATATTAGCAAAATAATGAAATGATAAATACTAACTTTTTATTGAACCATGAATTAAAAAACTAAGTAAAAAACTAATATCACAAATTTTAATTAAAAAAAAAAATAATAAATTATATCCCCAAACTCTAACTCCCACGCAATCGTTTGGGCTTCAACCTATTGGGCTATAACTTTCACCTTGGGTTCAATTATATTCTACTTGTGGGTTTATTACTAGAGTAACTTTAATTGGCAACTCTTGCTCCGTTTTTATTTCTATGCAAAACAAAAAAGAAGTTATCACAACAATTCTTATTCTCGTAAAAGGTTCAACACACGACAAAAGTATATTACGACAAGATGAAGTGAGGAGAAACTTTGTAGCGTCTCAGCCAAATGAAGCATGAGAATAATGTGATCGATCATTAGTATAAAATATAATAAGACGCAAACAGTATTACTTTATCGCATTCATACATAAAACTTTTACGTGTGCTTATAACAACATAAACTTACATAAAATTTGAATTTCATACACGAAATAAATAAATCCGGTCTAAACCCACAAATCTCCAAACGCTGTTAGTGTTTCGTTAGCAATATGATGACTAAGATGCCACGTGGATAATACGACAAAATAAAGTAAAAAATCAGAAAACAAATCAATCTATCTTGAACTCGAACCGCCGCCGTTATGGAAATAACAGCATACATCAAACCAAATGAGCCACCGCAACATACGATGGTACCCCAAACAAATAAATTATATACACAAAAATTTCCAAATAATTCGTATGTTATTTTAAAGTCATTGAAGCTCGATAACATCTAGGTTCAGAACCTTAGATCGATAGATTAACCTCGAGAAAACGAAAGATTTGGCCAAGAAAGAGCAAACCCTCGTCATAATCTGTTGATGAACTTATTATTTGATTTAGATCTCTGAGATTTGATGTTTATTAGACTTCTCTATGAGAAAACCCTTTTTCCACTCTCTTTACTTTCTTTTCTCCGATCTTCTAATCAAATACAATTGGATCTGGAACTGAAATTTCTTTGGTTCATCATATCAAATTTGTATCAACTAGATTTTGGAAAAAGAAGATAAAAACAAAAATTGATATTCAAAATTGATTGAGAGAATAATCTCTCAGTTTCTCGTTAATTTGTCCAGTTGGGGTTGAATAAATGGTGGTGGGAATGACGACGAGATGTAGAAGAAAGCAGATGAGTTTTTTTTTAGTTTTGTTATTTCCCATATATTCTGTATCTATATATTAAATTTCGTTCAGAAAGCCAACAATAGTTATCGATAGCCTAGTTGGTTTTACTCCTGTTTGTGTCATCTTAATGTTGCCGGTTCGAACCTACACCAGGTAAGATTTAAGTTAAATTCTTTTTATGTCCACATGGCACTTAGTCAGCATATTGTTGACGGAACATTAATGGCGTTTAAAAATTTGTGGGTTTACGCCGAATTTATTTAATTCATCTATGAAATTCAAATTTTACGTAAATTTATGTTACGTAAATTCAAGTTTTGTGTATGAATGCAATAAAGTAATATAGTTTGTGGGGAATACTATGATGGCTAGGTGGAGCGAAACTATCGATGATATTATTCAAAAAGAAAAAAAAATATCATGATATTATTATAACGATCAAAAATGGTTCTATCCATTAATACTTTGCTCACTATTTCCTCTACAAATAGAGGCTAAATTAACTCAAGAAAAGAAACATACTCCACTCTATACCTTATATTTTCTTAAGATTAGCAAAAATCATGGCAGAAGCATCTAGTTTGGTGGGAAAGCTTGAGACAGAAGTGGAGATCAAAGCCTCGGCTGAAAAGTTCCATCACATGTTTGCCGAGAAACCACACCATGTCTCCAAAGCAACCCCAGGCAAAATTCATGGATGTGAGCTGCACGAAGGCGACTGGGGCAAAGTCGGCTCTATAGTCATCTGGAAATACGTTCATGGCAAGTAAATAATCCCTATTTATCTTTTTCTTTGCATGACTAATGGCTTCATGTTGATTCGTAAAGTTAAACCTAGGAAAGTACAATGTTGAACAATTGGTGCAGATGGAAAGGTAGTAGAGGGAAGAATCGGATCGAGGCGGTTGATACAGAGAAGAACCTGATCACGTTCAAGGTTATAGGAGGTGTGCTAATGAAAGAGTACAAGAGCTTCGCATTCACAATCCAGGTGACCCCTAAGCAAGGAGGACCAGGGAGTATTGTACAGTGGCACCTTGCGTATGAGAAAATTAGCAACGAGGTGGCTCATCCGGAAACTCTCCTCCAGTTCTGTGTCGATATCTCCAAAGAGATCGACGAACATCTCTTGTCCGAGGAATAAAAAATTACTCCTTTTGTATGTGTGTGCGTGTGCGTGTCTTAAGCCCGTTTACAATAAATGAGACGTGACCAGCGAGGTTATGAAGCAACGTGTATCAAAGCTTATGTATGCTACGATCCTCTGTGTGGGTTACTAATAAAAGCATATAATGTTTTAATGTTTTATCTTTTGGAAATTAATATGCCTTTCTGCTACGAGTTTTGAAAAACTCGGATTTCAAGTTTATTTGTTAACCACCATCATGGTCGATCGTAATAATATCCGGCTTCATCAGTTCTACAACTAGTTTTTCTTTTACATGTTTTTACAGAAATATTGATCAATTCTAGAAGAATTTTATTAAATATATCCAAACTCTCGTTCCCACGACAATCGTGATCTTAATCATTAAGACGCAAATAGTTGGGAAGATGAATTATTACGATGGGGCCGTGGCTAAAGAAACTATTCATGATAAAACTATCTTTTCTATTTTAAATTTATTGTCATAATATTTTTTATTTCAAATAGAATCTCTCAACTATGTGCATTGGTTAATCTCTCACCAAATTTTTCATTAACAAAAAAATAATAAAATATAAAATGATAATTTTTTATTGTAAAAGTTTTTCAACATAAGAGAGTAAATTTTTCAAAGATTCGTTCTCACCTTTTATGAAAAACTCTCATAATAAAAAAAATATTATACTATATATATTTTTTTTTAAGTGAGAAATTTTGGTGAAAAACTTCAAATGCATATTAACATCTTATCATATCATAGCTGTTATTTTTATACTATCATTTTTGTCGATTTGTGTTGACTTAGAAGAGAAACTTGATACCGAAAGAAACAACATGAATTATGTGCTCGATCAATAATAGCAATATATAGATCACCGTGTGATCAACGCTTGGCAGGTTAAACCTCAAATAAAGTATTGGACAGGTGAATTATTATGATGGAACCGTCAACTAATCATAATATTATTTTAAGGAACAAAAGAATGGATCTATTCTTCCACACTTTTTTTTCTTTCTATTCTTCGATACTTTATACTTGCTCACTCTTTCCTCTACAAATAGAAGCTAAAGAACTCAAGAAGAGAGACGCGCTCCTCTCCAAAAAGACCTTAATTACATTTTCTTGAGATCACCAAAAATCATGGCAGAAGCATCTAGTTTGGTGGGGAAGCTTGAGACAGAAGTGGAGATCAAAGCTTCCGCTGGCAAGTTCCATCACATGTTTGTCGAGAGGCCACACCATGTCTCCAAAGCAACTCCAGACAAAATTCATGGATGTGAGCTGCACGAAGGTGAATGGGGCAAAGTCGGCTCTATCGTCATCTGGAACTACGTTTTTGGCAAGTAAACCTTATATTTATTTTATTTTTTCTTTTCTTCCTAACTAGTGGATTGTAAACCAAAATTCCAACTAAATTGTAAACGATGTAATCGCTACATAATTAAGTAACTAAGGATAATGCGTGCAAAAGAATTTGATCTCAAATATTATTGATATATTAACAAGAAAATGCCTACTACTATGATTACATTATAACCAGATCTCTTTTTTTTTATAAAGTCATGTTGATTCGTAAAGCCAAATCTAGGGAAGTAAAATCTTAAAGCAATGGGTGCAGATGGTAAGGCACGTATGGTGAAGGATAGGATTGAGGCCGTGGAACCAGAGAAGAACTTGATCAAGTTCAGGGTTATAGAAGGTGATTTGATGGAAGAGTACAAGAGCTTTTTCGTCACAATCCAAGTGACCCCTAAGCATGGAGAGTCAGGGAGTGTGGTCCACTGGCACTTCGAGTATGAGAAAATAAACGAGGAGGTAGTTCATCCTGAGAATCTTCTTCAGTTTGCCGTCGGAATGTCCAAAGAAATCGATGAACATCTATTGACCGAAGAATAGAGGATTACGTACCCTTCATGTGTGTGTGTGTGCGAGTGCTAAGTACATCTACTTAATTAAGTACTTTTATAATGCAATAAATAATGAGCAGTTATAATAATTGGTGTGTCGATCGCATGTGTGTAATGTATATGGATACTACTACGGTCGAGTTGTGTTTGAAGTTTCTAATTTGAAGCGACGTGTAGTAGTACTCTATAACTATGCGGCTACTTCAAGTTTATATATGTATATATTACTATCCTCTTATGACTGAATGATAATAAAAGCAGTCCATATGTATCACCCCATTTCTTATCCAAATTTCAAATTAATATATAGAATGGGCGACGATACTATTTACAAATTTTGTCTCCGTTATATTTATTTATTTGATTCGCCACAAAATGATTATAATCTAAAACCCACAATCTCCTTGAATCGAAACCAAAACATAGATAAGTATCCTTACTGGTTTTGAACTTGGAAGTAGGAACCTTTCCTTTTGCAAGAGACATGCACGGCCAGATAACCGATATATATTTTTCAACCTAGATACACATCATAATATTGTTTATTTTATAAATTACAATTTCGAAGTAACGTGTATTCCTTTACAAAATATATGATCTACGAGGGTTGACTCAAAAAAGGATATGATATTTTAGGAATTACTTGGGAATATAAAATACTCAATAATACAAGTATGTTCAGAGTTTTTATATTCTACAAAGTAAGAACTTTCAAGAAGCTTATCAACAAAAAACACCTATTATTATAATGAAATAATGATGACTATAATTGAATAATTAAAACCGTACCATTTGTTTAATATGGATCCAGTCACATCCAATTCAAACTATACCAATCAAATAGCTATTCTTCAAAAATCCATATCATGCTATCGTTAGAAATATCGAAGGGATACATCAATACATACTCTTAATGAACCCATTTGTTCTAGTTTAAAAAATCTACCACGAAAGTTGATATTATTTTCGTACTGCTTTCCCACTAACGTTAATCCTGAAAATATTTTATTTGTCACGAGCTACGAACTATATTTGATATATATAGCCTTCGTTTATACATTAAAAATATATATATCAAACAATTCAGGCTTATCAATTAGCTACAGGTGGACAAACGAGATCACATAAGAGAAAGAAGAAATCAAAATATTATTAACAATGAAATTTAGGCTTATTCTCGGTTTATACATTCCTCTATATAAAGGGTCAAAAGAGCTCAGAGGAGAAACCATTCACTCTCAAAACTCAAAACCCTAAGAGACATTTACAAAATCAGTGGTAATTATAAAAAATGGCGGAAGAGGCATCTAGTTTGGTTGGGATCCTCGAGACAACTGTTGAGCTAAAATGTTCGGCGGAGAAATTCCATGACATGCTTGTCGGGAGACCACACCATGTCTCCAATGCAACTCCAACCAACATTAAGGGTGCTGAGCTGCACGAAGGCGAAATGGGCCAAGTTGGTGCCGTCATCTTATGGAATTACGTTCATGGCAAGTCAACTTTATATATCTTTGTTTTTATATAGATTCATTGGCTTCCAAGTCATAATCGAGTATGTGAATGTTAATTTTGGTGCAGATGGGGAGGCAAAAGTAGTGAAAGAGAGGATCGAGTCAGTAGATCCGGAGAACAATCGGGTTACCTACAAGGTGATAGAGGGTGATTTATTGAAAGAGTACTCGAATTTCGTGGTCACCTTGCAAGTGACCCCTAAGGAAGGAGAACCTGGAAGCGTTGCACACTGGCACTTTGAATACGAGAAAATTAACGAAGAAGTGGCTCATCCTGAAACTCTCCTACAGTTGGCTGTTGAAGTCTCTAAAGAGATGGATGAACATCTCTTATCCGAGGAATAAAGGAAGACGTGTGTGTGTGTGTGTGTGACTGTGTGACGTCAAACACATCTGCCAAATTAAGTCTTTGGAACTGTTATAAATAATGAGATGTGTGTCCCGAGTTTGCGTGAGAAACATATATGTTGATCAGATATGTTTTCAGCCTTTCAGTTTGTGTATGCTAATAATATATCTCGACGTTGGTTGATAATAAAAGCATATAGCATTGAACTTTGATGAAATCTCCATGTTAAAAGTACTATAGTCGTATCGTATTATATATGAACCGGGTCAGGTCGGCATTGAAATAACCGGACAATTTCAAAAGAAAACAACGGTTTGGTTTTCTATGATAAAGCAACACGTTGACAAGCAAGTAAAATAGTAAAAGTGGCAGTGGTCTTACTGGTGGCAGTAACAATATCTGTAGATATTATTAGAGTTGACTGTGTGACTATTCTGGTCAGGACAAAAGAGAAAGCTATGCGCAATGTTCTTTTAGATCTTTCCTCTTCCATGGTGGTAATCAAGTTCGTAGCTTCTCCGTCCTGCTCGTTATTTTCACTCAAACGGGCTCTTCACGAACCTTTCTCTTTCAGCAACTCTTCTCCTTCATCTTCCTCGTCTCGAATCACGAATGCTTCTAAAAGACCGGGTAATTTAGAAACTCATGGGTCCGATCGTGTCAATTACGAGAAAAAGCGGGTTGCTTTGATCCCTTGTTCGCTCTCTTCAACCGAGATTGTCCCTCAGAAGAAGAAACTGCCCCTAAATTTCAAATTTTTGTTCGGTCAACGAGCTCTGTGGCGAAATATCTTGTTTGAATCTACGAAACTTAGAAGTGTCATTCTTCTAAATGCCATTACAATCGTTTATGGTAAGCTCGAAGCGTTTCTACTATGTTTTTGTGTGTGCGTAGGTGTTTGAATCGATGCGTAGTTTCAAAGTTTCAATCTTTGATCTTTGTTCTATCTTTGCGCTTAAACCATATGGGAATGGGAACAAATTGTGTTTTCAATTTGGATTGATCGAAGATATATAGTAGGAACTTGGGTTTGTTTGTTTTTTGAATGTGGGAGTTTATAAGTTTTTGATCTGTTGTTGACATGTTATGTTTGTAGCTAGTAACATTGCAGTTGTTAAAGAGGTTGAAGAGATCATGGATCCTGCAGCTTTTAGTGCTGTGAGATTTGTTGTGGCTGCGATTCCCTTCACTCCTTTTGTTGTGCGGTCGTTTAGTGATGTGAAAACGCGTTATTCAGGGATTGAGTTAGGTTTCTGGGTTAGTTTAGGGTATCTAATGCAAGCAATTGGTCTTCTAACATCTGATGCTGGGCGTGCATCATTTATTTCCATTTTCACTGTGAGTGGTGTGTGATCAGTTCTGAAAAATTCTATAAGTATGAGAGAGTCTTGAAGGTAAAGTAATTATCTTTTTGCCTCTGGTGAATGTTACAGATTATTGTGGTTCCGTTGCTTGATGGTATGCTTGGAGCTATAATACCTTCACGGACGTGGTTTGGAGCTCTAATGTCTATCTTGGGAGTTTGGATGCTGGAATCTAGTGGCTCTTCTCCATGTGTAAGTGCTCGTTGATCCTTGACAAGTGAAGTTTTCTTGTTTACAGGATTTTGACTGACTAGATTCATTTGTTCAGATTGGTGACTTGTTTAATTTCTTATGCGCTGTGTTCTTCGGAGTTCATATGTTAAAGACAGAACATATATCACGTACTACAACTAAGGACAAGTTCTTGCCCCTTCTAGGCTATGAGGTCAGAAAAAGCTTTCTGCTTTATATAGATTAATTGTGCTTGTGATGATCTACTATCATGGTTTAACGAAGCTCTATGCATGTGTGTATGCCATCTTTACTCAGACATATGTCGTTGCTCTCTTTTCGATGGTGTGGTATTTTGGTGGAACATGGTCTACTCTCTTGCAAGATTATGACCCATCTTCCTGGACATGGGACTCATGTTGGGAATGTATGGTTGCATTTCCATGGATACCTGCGCTATACACTGGTGCTTTTTCGACCGGTGTTTGTCTGTGGATAGAGGTACATAAGTTTTTCTCGCTTTCTCCTCTAATCTATCTTTCTAGTTTCTCAATTTAATCATATGAACTTTAGCAGTTATTTTTGTGTTGTATATATTGGTTTCATTTTGGTGATTTTACATTCAAATTGTTCTGTCTATGCAGATGACTGCCATGTGTGATGTATCTGCCAAGGACACCGCTGTGATATATGGTTTGGAGCCTCTTTGGGGTGCGGGGTTTGCATGGTTCATCCTTGGTGAGAGGTGGGGCACAGCTGGTTGGATTGGAGCCGCCCTTGTGCTAGGTAATCTAACTTTAAGAATTCGACCATCTGGTTCTTTATTCATTTTCTAGATGCTAGTAGCTGAGTATATAAGTAAAATGATTGGATAGGCTCCGGCTGATGATAATTTTCTGATCCTCTGCAGGTGGCAGCCTAACTGTACAGTTGCTTGGATCATCACCGCCACCAAAAAAGCCCCTAGAAGGTGAAGAGAGCAGAGAAGAAATTGATTGTGCAGCTGCTTCCAACAAGCAAAGGCGCTTCTCGACCTCACCCATAGTGGTTACATCGCTAAAAGACACGTCTAAACTATTGGATAAGTGATACAAGACTCTTCCATCTGTGACTTATACAAGTCTCAAGAGGCAAGCCTTAGTGTTACCCTGAGGCTTGGAATGTAAATTATGTAAAGTTCCGTCACAGTTTTGAGATATATAATCATCTTGAGAAGGCCTAATTTTTTTGGTGGAGATTCAGATTCTTGGTGATGATTCTTGTATGTGAAGAGAACAAAGAAACCTATTAATATAAGCTGGCGTAAATGCTAAGCATGGTACAGATTCCATATCTTCCTCCAACAGACTTCACTTATATAAGCAGAGCTACACATAGACCAAAAGATCAACAACAGAGAAGTGATGGCTCAGATTGCGAAATCCATGATAGAAGTGGAGATCAAAGTGTCAGCTGATAAGATATTCCAAGCTATCAAGGCTACTTCGCGCAGCGTACCAAAACTATCTCCAGACAAAATACTTAGCGTGGAGGAATAAGTTTGTGATGACTGTAAAGGCACCAAGAATTGGACTTTGTTGGTAAGAAACTAAGAAACAAAAGTTGCTTGCGTCTCCCCTTACTATAAGCTAACAAATCAATGACTGTGTTTGTGTTCGATGGAGATGTGATGGAGAATTATAGTAGCTTTAAGTGTAATCTTCAGATCATACCAAAGCTACATGTAAATAAGTGGTGAAAACCTAGCATTAATATATAAAAAGTGGATACCAAAAACCAAAATCTAAAAACTGCTTTTAGCAAAAAAGTATAAAATAATTATAAGATAAACTGCAGGTCCACAATAATGATAATTATGAAATCATTACCTAATATGACGATGATTTTAATTGAAAATACAAATCAAATATCTGATTGTGACGATTACCAAATACTTTGTCAAATTGTCTGTCAATTTCATCAGGTAATAGTATATAATTAAGATAATTGATGACTTTTTTTCTTAATCAAAAGTACTAAAAAAAACTTTTTCAAATTGCCTGTCACGTCACCAGGTATATAATTGTGTGTGTTTTCGTTTTCTTATGTTGATTTCAAGTTGATGTAGAATGAAATGACATTTTAAATTTTATATTCAAATTTTTGTTTTTGTTTCATTGTGCAAGAGACACGGCCAGATAATAAACAGTAGTTTTCAACATATATTTCAAACTTTGGGTTCGAATGGTAACCGCGGTTTTGGTTGTAAGGGGAAAGCAGTATTACAGTGCGGTACGGTTCAACTGCAGTACGTGCGGAAGAAACATATTTGCAGGACAAGTGCGGTTTGTACAAAATAAGCGGTACAAAATAATGTTTGATTGGTGAAAAAAAACTACCTGCGGTACATAATTAAATATTTAAATGATAAAAAATACAAAAATGTGCAAATTATAATTTAATTAATAAATTTATACTCATGATTTTGTTAATCTTACTATTTACAATAATACTATCTACATTATTATTAATAAGATTTATATTTACTGTATTTGCAACCACATGTTACAAATTTATTTGTTAACATAGAAACTGAATTTATAATTATTTACATCAACTATTACATGAAATTATATTCTTTTTGGTGAAAAATCTATTAAATTATTTAACCAATATATTTATTTTATTTAATCATTTGAAAAATACCTTATCAATCAAATGCTACATATGTTTGATAAAAAAGGTAGTAGAATGTTAAGGGGATGTAAAGTTCCAGTTTTAATCTTATGCAGATATATGTAACCGTATTAAACTAAACTCTTTAATCTAATATAATAGTATCACTTGTTCAACAAAAAAAGTTTAATAAAAAAGGTAATATGTAAGAGAGAGAAGAAATAGGAGATAAGAATAATGTTTTAAACTTTTTGTATTTGCTCTCTTTGTAAAATAGTGGAGTAGTATAGAAAACATATTATTTTAATTATTAACTTTAAAAAGCACTGTATTATCTTTGCGTTTTTCAAAACCGATGGGTAAAAGAGAGATGGCTCTTACAAGAACGGCTCAGTGTATAATCCATTAGACAAAAACGCAAATCTTCATTTTTTTTTTTTGAAAACTGCAAATTTATTAAAAACAACTGATTGGTGACTAAATACGGTTTTGACTACAAAAAGTTTGAAAAACACTTTTTTGTTGTCTTCATTCACTGCATTTGTTTATCTATCATTTAAAACTATGAAATAACGTGTATTCCATTTCCCTTTACAAAAGATATGATCTTTATAGGGTTGAAAAAAAGAAGATATGATAGGAGATTTAGAGATATAAAATATCGAATAATATACTTGAACGAATTGTTACAGGATTTATGACATCTTAATCACATTATTTTAGTTTATCTTCTTAAAGCTCATGAAGTGACTCTGTGACTGCCTTCTCACTAATGCTAATGCTACATTGTTACTCATTCAAAATATTTTGTATGACACGACACGAGCTACGAACTATATTTTATATAGCCTTTAAGTTTTACATTTATAAAATAAAATATCAAATAGTTCAGGCTTATCAGTACTCCACGGCAGATGGGTATAACGAGATCATATAGAAGAAATTGAAGAATTGATCAAAATATTATTAGTAAATTATGATACAACCTTGGTATATCGGTGTCCTCATTCCTCTATAAAAGAGGCTAATTAAAGAGCTCAGAAGGGAACCAATTCATCCTCAAAACTCAAAACCCTAAGAGACACTTGCAAATTAGCGTGGGAGATCAAGAATGGCGGAAGAAGCAACTAGTTTGGTTGGGATCCTTGAGACAACCATGGAGCCCAAATCTTCAACGGAGAAGTTTCATGACATGTTTGTTGGCAGACCACACAACATCTCCGATGCATCTCCATCCAACATTCAGGTATGTGAGCTGCATGACGGCGAAATGGGACAAGTTGGTGCTATCCTTATTTAGAATTACGTACATGGCAAGTCAAATCCATATTTCTCTATTTATATTAATCAATGTGTTATATATATATATCACTATAGGTCCTAGCTCTTCAAATGTAAGATTTCTAATTATTTCAAATCTATAAATATATGTCTGATCAGATGGAGAGGCAAAGGTATTGAAAGAGAGGATCGAGTCAATAGATCCGGAGAACAATCGGGCGACGTACAGGGTGTTACAAGGTGATCTGATGAAAGAGTACAAGAGTTTTGTGATCACTTTCCAAGTGACCCCTAAGGAAGGAGAATCTGGAAGTGTTGCACATTGGCACTTTGAGTATGAGAAAATCAACGAGGAGGTGGCTCACCCTGAAACTCTCATCCAGTTTGCAATCGAAGTTTCCAAAGAGATCGATGAACATCTCTTTTCCGAAGAATAGAGGAAGAATCTTCATATATGTGTGTGTTTGCGCGTGCATGCGCTCTGTAAATTAGTCTTTGAAATTACAATAAATAGAGACAAAGGAGTATATTATTTTGCCCAAAGAAAAAAGGAGTGATGAGTGTGTCATGAGTGTTTGTATACTACCGACTACCGTGTTATGTTTGAAATTTGAACTTTTGAGTAACTTGGCTATTCGACATTTCAGGTAAGAGTTCTATCGAATTACAATCCAAATTATATACTCCCTCCGTTTCATAATATAGGATGTTAAAGAAGTTTTTTTTGTTTCATAATATAAGATATTTTCAAGTTTCTATGTAATTTTTAGATTAGTTTAATATTTTATATTATGTAGTCTTGTTTGTGATTGGTTAAACTTTTTTAAAGTATTTATTTCTTAATCTGCGTGTTTTACTCAAAACATCTTATATTTTGAAACAGAAAGAGTATATAACAAATGACAATACACTAGTAACCATATTTTTTATACTATATGATATATTACAACTTACATGTCAGATTGGTTGGGAAGTTTTATATCAGCCAATAAAATCCAACTAAAAATTCAAAATTTATAGTATATGATATAACAAGTGGCTACAGCCTCCAAGTGATTAAATGGCCTCAGTAATTGCTAAGAATATGATAGCCACTCATAGTAACTACAGCTGTTGATCGGATGAGGGTCCCTTCTTCTACTCATCTATAACTAGCTAAAATACATAATAAACTCTTCCTCTAAATATTCACCGGAAGAAAAAACGATTTCGAGAAAAGGTAAGTCTCATATTGAGTTTATTACTTTTCTTTCTTTAATTTTATGTGGAAGCAAGTTTTCAGATCTTTTCTGTGCCCCAATCCTCTTTTAGTTGAGCCACATCGAAACAAAATTTTATTTCTTTATACCTAAAATACCGTGTAGATATGTTTTTAAAGTTTTAAGGAGTGTTATTGATATTGTAGTTTTAAAGAGTTATAACTTTTGAAAACTTTATTGTTATTCAATTTTGAATTATAAAGACTCTATTAAAATAATGTATTATTGGTTTAATATATAAAAAATGTTGTTTACAATCATTATAAGTTATCTATTACTGAATTGGTGATTTTAGAAGTTCATTCAAAATCATGCGTTATTAGATTATGAGATAATTTTAACTAACTTTCAAATTATATTACAGCAGTGTTTGGTTGATTGACTGTAATTTTTTTTGTTCATTTGAAAGAACTTTTCAAGACTTCTAAATAGTAGATGGTAAGAGATATTCTCCGGAAAATCTACGTGAATGGTGAATCTGTGAAATCTTTACTAAACTCTCTAACTATTTTTAAAATTCTGTAAATTATAATCATCATAATTCTACACTAATCAAAATCAAATAACAACCCTTTAGTTTATTGTTACAAATTAGAAAATATAAAATTTTTAATGCCTGAGTTAATGAAATAGATATTAATTGTCAAAATTTAATTTGCAAATTCCAGTTCTAATGTGAAGTATGTTGGTTATTTAGTCCTCTTTAGTCCAAGTCTCTTTATATTGTCGAGTCACTAATTTCTTAACAATTGCAAAAATAATTATTTTAAAATGAATTTCCAAGTAACCCAATAAGAAGAAACTAAGAAGTTTAATCTCATTTATTTACAATTTATATAAACAAAATTCAAATTAGAATTAAAATTAAACCAAACAAACTTTTATTTACTCATAATTCGTAGGCCATAAACATATTAACTCATATTTTCTGATTTTTTTTTAAATTTAATTCACACTTTATATAAAAAAAATTTACATTAGAATTAACATAACTAAAAAATAAATTTTACCTAATTTTACCTACTCAAATTTTGTAGTCTGTAATGCGTTAAAAACTTTGAATTATAGACATTTCTAAAAAAGGTATTTCTAACAGTTCCATGATTAGTACTTAGTAGTTAGAAGTATTAACCACATAACTTTCAATTAATAATAACGAAAACCCTATACTCAGCAAATCGGAGGTACTAGGAAGAATGGCTGCCGTGGTGAAAACCGAGGTTTCTAGTTTGGTGGGGAAGCTTGAGACAGACGTGGAGATCAAAGCTTCAGCTGGACAGTTCCATCACATGTTCGCGAGGAAACCACATCATGTCTCCAAAGCATCTCCCGGAAACATTCAGGGCTGTGACCTTCCGGGAGATGCTTTGGAGTGTTAACTAAATGATGTAGATGGGTTTGCAAAGAAGGCGAAGGAGAGGATCGAGGCGTTGGAGCCCGAGAAGAACTTGATCACGTTCAGGGTCTTAGAAGGTGATCTGATGAAAGAGTACAAAAGCTTTGTGATAACAATCCAGGGGACTCCTAAGCATGAAGGGCCTGGAAGTATTGTGCACTGGCACCTTGAGTATGAAAAAATTAGCGAGGAGGTTGCTCACCCTGAGACCCCTCTTCAATTCTGTGTCCAAAGGGATCGATGAATATATCTCGACCGAATAAGTGGAAACTGCTCTTCGTGTGGCTCTATAAGTGTGTATGTCTTAAGCATGTCTATCTAAAACTAGTCCGTACGTCAAACTGCAGTAAATTATGAGCCGTGACCGAGTTTGGGTAAGATATATATATTTCGGTGTGTGTGCAATAAATAATGAGCTGTGCTCCATATATGTATAAGTCAGGTAATGAAATCGATATACCTTAAAAATATGTGTATTATTTGTTATTAATAAAACTATATATGAAGCATATAATATAAAAAAGTTTTTCTCAATTTTTGCTAAATAAATAATACTTATCGTCCTATCTCTCTGATATCTATAATTATTTATTTTTTAGATCTAATTATTTGGACTTAATTAGTTAGGCCTGACAATAAAATCCGAACTGTATCCGAACCAAAATAAGCGAATGAAAACTGAACTGAAATTAAAAAAATAATAGATTGGTTCTTGGCTTCCATTATTTTGGATATCGATTATTATCCGATCCGAACCGATATCCAATATAACCGAACATATAAGAAACAATTTGATATTCTGATAGATATATCGCATATTTTTTATGTATTTGTATGGTTCTATGAGAACCTTGTCAATTGCTTTATTTCTATCTTTTTTGTTTGTTTTAAAAACTCTGTTAGTATGGTTATTCGGGTATAATAAAAATAAAAGTATATGAAGAAAAATTTATCCAATCACTTTTGGTTATCGACAATCATATCCAAACCGATCCGAAATCCGAATTATCCGAACTTAAACCGATTCAAATTTTATAAATACTCCAATGGATATTAGAGTCAATATGCAAAAAATCCGAACACAATCTGGTCCGATATCTGAACTCCCAGACCTATAACTAATTCTAGGTCCATACAAAAAAATTTCTTTGACATTTTCTTCCTCCCTTCTTCAATCGGAGACATATGCAGTATTTAGAAATCTATAGCCTCCATATATCAGTCTGTGGTTGAATTCATCCCGGAATTATACGAAAATGGTCAATGTCAAATCAGCTGCATGATTGTGTTATTCAGACATCTTTTCTTTCTAATCAGGTATCTTAGTTCCAAGATCAAATGGTTAAAAGCAAATTGTAAAACATGTTTACATTAGAATGTAGGAAAAATAGAAAATAATATTATGAAAAAATCACATGTTATAAAAAAGTAATGAGAATATAAAATATATTCTCAATTACATAATTATAAATTTATTTAATGTTAATTTTTATTTTAATGCAAAATAAAGAATGTGTTTTCATATATTTACAATTAATTCTGAGGAAAAGAAATAATTGTTTACTTGATTTTAAAAGAATTTTAATGTATAATGATATAATTAAATACAATTAAAATAGATAATGATTTAATTAAGTTTAAAAGGAATTACACATGTCATAAAGAGATATGCCAAGTGTCGGGTTTTTAGAATAAGAGTTTGGAGAAAATCTTACTATATTATGTCGTATAATAATAAAGTAAAGTTTTCTTTTGACAAGCTCCAAAAAATTTTCATTTGACGCTCTCTTCATATAAGAAAAGATATTTATATATGTGTTTATTGCATATTTGTAACTCTCTCACCTCTCACATAGTTTATGTGACTGCTATGACAAAGAATGTGCCATATACTCTTAACTACAATTTTTCTTATAAATAGTGTTGCAGCGGGATAAAATACGAAAGTAATCTTGAGTATCAATGGATCCCAAGCAGGATAATCGTACCTCGGATTCTATTCTTATCAGGATATCAATGGATTCACGATTAACAAAGAAATCAAAGACTTTCTTTGAGAATGCTCTTATCAAAAGCTCTTTAATTTATTAATAAAAACAAACAATCTCCTTCATATAATAGGCCTGAATATGCTATTTATAATAAAACATACTAAAACCAAAGAATATTCTAGAACAGTAATTATTAATTAATTAAAATATGACAATAATAGATATTTGGAAGTATTCTAATATCTTGCTGCATCAAATAGGAAGACACATATCTTACTAACCCTCATCTCTAAAATCTCAAATCTCATATAATTTTTGTAATTAACTAACATTATCTTAACTTATTAATTATATCATTTTTGTAGGTTTAAAAAGCCCTAATTTTTTAATTTGTATGCATAAGAGAAAATTTTCTAATTTTTATCATCTAAAATTGTCTTCATTCCTATTTGTATAGATGTCAAACTGATGATAGGAGACCTTCAATAGGTCCAAACGAAAGCGACATAAGAAAAAATAGTGAATGCTCAATATATCTTGAAAATCTAAAGAAAAAAAAACCATAAACATTTTACTATGCAATCACAAATTCCACTATGAATTTATTACAAACTTCCCATATTTGTAGAACACAATTATTCTAAGCTTTAATATATTTTATTATTAATAAAGCATAATGATCCAATACAATTACTTGTTAGAGAGAGAACAAGTCAAAACTATGATAGATTGTTATTGAAACAATCCAACTCGTTATATATATATATATATATATATATATCCTAATATCTAATGATCTTATACTCAATAGCAACCTATCCCAATCAGCACAACAACGGATAACAAATAATTCAAGTCCAATAATAAATAATAATTAAAGAAATAACATAATATTAATTCCAACAATAATCTAGAACATAACCAATCATAAAACCAGCAACCCTAGCATCCGTTCTAGACCACTAAGTTCCGTCTCTAGCATCCTAACAAAGACACATAGAAAATAACCGAGCCTCTAGAACATCCTCCTCTTCATAACCTTGATTCCACGATCACACTTTGTCTTTACATGCGCCACAACACAAAAGAGAGGCGTAAGTATTACCAGAAATACTTAGTGAGGTAATCCTTCCATCTACTCGGCTATACACAAATGCAATAAGATCTCTCATGCCACAAACAACAGACAATAAAACAAATAAGGCAATGCACAAAGCAACATGACGTAACTGGTTGCTGCAGAAGGGTGTTGACCGACACCAGAAAGTGCCGACCAACACTGGTCAACATTCTCAAAATCCCTAACAGCGACACTCGTCAATTCCTTGAGTCGTCCTCGCGTTGGTGTCGACCGACACTGATGCCGAGCATCGATTTCCTTCGAACAAAACCTCCGAATCTCGCCTTCAAGCTTCTCCTTTCCGTCCCACACGATCCCAGGAACGAATCCAAGTCTCAGGAGCCACGAAAGAACTCACAAACAACCAAAAGAAACATCCACACAACACACAAAGTCACAGAAACAGAGTTCTTAACTTAGATAAGCGATGATCATGCACTCACATTACCCAAAATACGAGATCTATACCTCAATGACGAAGCTAGCACCACAACAACCTTCCCATGATCATGCACTCACCTTACCCAAAATACGAGATCTATACCTCAATGACGAAGCTAGCACCACAACAACCTTCCCACCACATCCTTAGCCTTAATCCACACTCTCCAGGAAGAAAACTCACCCACAGGACCCAAAGATCTCCCAAAAACCTCAAGAACAGTCTCAGGAAACTCTCTCTTCTTCTTTTCTCTCTAAAAGTGCGAAAACGGTTAACGGGACGAAGGAAGTCGACTTCTTTCTTTTAAACTCGAGTCTAGAGCTTATCCTGAACCAACCACGCGAACCGAATAATTAAAATCGAACCGATTAACCCATTCACACTTGGTGTCGATACACCCTCACCAAATTTTCAAAATTTGGATCACGAGTGTTACCGTTATATACGATGGTATGAGTTTACTCCTTCAACACATAATTTATAACTCACTAAAAAATATCTATTTCTAATACTATATATAAACGAGAAACTCAGGTAACAGCAAAAAAAAAAAAAAAAAAAACCCCACAAACAAAAAAATAATCAGTATATATTAAAAATTACAAAAATAATCAGTATATATTAAAAATTGCAACAATAATCATTACTAAGTAAACAAATAAAACTTAAAAATATCTAAAATTACAAAAAATTCAAAAACAATGCACGGAGTGATTACTTATATGATATACGATTGCATAATCTCCTTGTCATGAGTGTTTACCGTGTTATGTTTGAAAGTGTAGCTACATATAGCTATTCGAAATTTCAGCTAAGTTTTATGGACTTACAAACAATCCAAATAAATTTCAGCTATCCATCGATATTTTTTATATTATATGATCTATTTCAAGTCAGATTGGTTGGGCCAATTTTATATCAGATCGATTTTATATATTATCAGAATGATTTCATTTCATGTCGACTAGATAAAACCATTTTTAGTGTCGTAGTCCATTTCAGTTTGGTTTGGTCGGTATGTAGCTCTCATATCATTTATTAAGTTTCACAGATATTTAACTCAAAATCAATTTATGATAAGTAGATTATTCCAACTAAAGAACAAGTGGATGATAATAAAACCCAACTAAAACTTTTGATTTTCTTTTGAACTAATTAATGTGATATAACAAGTGGCTACAAGTGATTAAATGGCCTCAGTAACTGCTAAGAATTTATAGCCACTGGCACTCATAGAGTCATAGTCAATACAGCTGGTCATCGGATAAGAGTTCCCTCTTCAACTCGATCTATAAAGAGCTAAAACACATAAAGAGCTCAAATACATAAAGTGCTCTTCCTCTAAATATTCATTGGAAGAAAAGGCATCGAGAAAAGGTAAGTTTTGAGTTACTTTTATTTCTTTAGTTTTATGTGGAAGCAAGTTCTCAAATCTTTCGTGTGCCTACAGCCTACCAGTCCTCTTTAGTTCAGCCACATCACAAAAAAAAAACAAAAGTTTATTTCTTCGGGACTAAATAATCATTGAAATACTGTACAAATAAATATCTGCACAGTATTTTAACGGTAGATTGACGTTATTTTTTGTTGTTGAAGTTTTAGAAGGTGTTATTGGGTTTGTAATTTATAAAGAGTTATAAATTTTGATAAGTTTAATGTTTTTTATTAAAGTCATGTATTATTGAAGCTGTTTACATTCATTAAAAGTTATGTGTTACTTAAATGATGATTTTAGAAATTCCTTCAAAATCATGCTTTATGGGATTAAGAAATATTTAAACTAACTTCCATATTCAGATTCGGCCCGTAGCTAAAGCTGGTAAACCATAGGCTTTAAGCAGTAGATAATATATCAAAATTTATGGGCATCATAATTGAAAATTTGTTGTGGTGCAGTGGTCATCGTCCTTCCCACACTTGCAGAGCTTGACGAGTTTGAACCTGGGATGTGCATGTTTTGACTAATTTTTTTTTTTGTGTTTAGTGGTAAATAATTTTTTTTTTTTTTTTGCTTTAGGCATCCAATTAATTTGCGCCGGCCCTGTCCATATTATATTAAAGTTTAGTGTTGATTGACTTCAAAATAATACTAGATTGTCAGGGATATTCTCCTGAAAATCTCTATGAATAACTCTTTATTAAACTCTCCAAATTTCTTAAATTCTGCAATCATTATAATCATCATAATTTTACACTAACCACAATCGAATAACACCTTCTTAGTTTAATGTTACACTTCAGAAAATATAAAAATTTAATGCCTAGGTTAATTAAATATACATTAGTTGTCAAAATTTTATTTGTAAATACCAGTTCTATTGTGAATTATGTTGGTTATTTAGTCCTCTCTTTACTCCAAGTCTCTTTGTATAGTAGAGTCATTAAATAATTTTAACATATATTAACTGGGTGGTTTATGCTTTTCATTAATTTCTTAACTATTGCAAAAATAATTATTTAAAAGGGAGAATTTCAAAAATATACCCTTTTTAAAACCTTATCAAAAAAACTTCTAATAATTTGGGATATACTCAAATAAGTGTGAACCCTCATAATAGCATACACAAACTACCTTTATACGTATATAAAATCTTATAAATACTTTATAATTTTTTTATAAGTACCTTGTAAAACTTTTTAAAATACCTTGTAAAACGCTATGAAATCTTACAAATACTTGAATCGAGTCTCCAAGTAATAGTTATCATCGAAAAGTACTTTCTAAGCCTTATAAAACATTATAAAAATTTCTGATTTAATGAGAGTTATTTTAAAATTACCAGCTAAAATAGACATTTATTAAAAGAGACACACTAAAAGGGGTACTAAAAGATAATTCGAAGACTCTATCCAATTGGTTGTAAGGATTTATAAGATATTTATAAAATTTTATAAAGTTTTATAGGATATTTATAATTAAGGTTTTACAAGATATTTATAAGGTATTTATATTTATAAAGTTTTACACACGTATAAAAATAGTTTTGTATGTTTTTTTTACTACATAATAAATATGTATATTATGGATATATGAACCCCACAAATAATCATTTTAAATTGATGAGTTTGTGGTTAATTACATTTAACTACTAAAAACTAATCTTCAGTTAGTTACATGATTTTAAATAAAGATTACACAAGAGTAACATACATATAACAAAACTTAAAACAATCATTTTGTGCTATTAATATGACTAAAAGTATGAAAAATAATCCTTATATATGTATAATAAATATCTAAGAAATATGAATGTTATTTTAAATTGGACAACGTTGTTTTTAATGAAATTTATTATATGACTAGTACTAAAAAACAGAAAATAACTTATTATCAAATATTAAATGTAATTGTAATTATGTAAAAGTAAAAAAAAAACAAAAATTTAAGAACTATCTTTTATTTTGTTTTAAATGTCGAGTTCGTACGTCAATTTGACGATACTGAAACGCCGAAACAACGAGTGAACGTAACTTTTATACAGTATTTAGCATGAACCACTACAATATTCGCTAGTGTCATTTTCTTTTCAATGGTTTGGTAAAAGTTAGATTTGTGGTTGAAATTCTAAAATATATATTAACAACTAATCGAAAGTAGCGTCAGGAATCATATTTATGACTAGATCGTTTTATATATGAACAATGCATATAACAGTTTAACACACACAAAAAAAAACACATAAAAACAATGCATTTGTAATCAAGTAATTATAATTTAAAAAAAAAACCCTAGTTTCCTGAATAAAACTTTTTAACTTCTTCAACAGTATCTCAAACTTTACTCTACAAAGAGATGCTAAATAACTCATAAGGAACTCACTCCTCTCTCAAAACCCTATACTCAGGTACAAAGAATGGAAGCCGTGACGAAAACCGAGGTTTCTAGTTTGGTGGGGAAGCTTGAGACAGACATGGAGATAAAAAATTCGGCTCATAAGTTCTATCACATGTTCGCCGAAAGACCACACCATGTCTCCACTGCATCTCCGGGACACATTCAAAACTGTGAACTGCATGAAGGCGAATGGGGCAAAGTTGGCGCAATCCTTTTCTGGGACTACATTCATGGCAAGTCAACTTTATACACTTTTGTTTTCTTATAATTGGTGGATTCTAAACTGAAATTAATTAAGACAAACATATGAGGTATGCATTCGTCTAAGTATGTAGTGTTAAACAATCAACATGTCTAGCTAATTGATCTTGGACTGTCACAAAACCACTATCACTTTTGAGAAAAAGTAGGAAACTTTGAACCATAAAAGTAAAACTAATCCTGGATATTGATCCACGACTGTAATATTATTATTTGCATATATGATATGTTTTTAATTGATATTCGTTTTGATTATTAAACTCAAACCTATATACCCAATTAAATATAAAGTGTTAGTTAATTGATGTAGAGGGGGTGGAAAAGGTGGCGAAGGAGAGAATCGTGGCATCGGAGCCGGAGAAGAACTTGATGACGTTAAGTATCATAGAAGGTGATCTGATGAAAGAATTCAAAAGCTTTGTGATAACGTTCCAAGTGACCCCGAAGGAGGGAGGGCCAGGGAGTATTGTGCACTGGCACATTGAGTATGAGAAAATTAGCGAGGAGATTGCTCACCCTGAGACTATTCTCCAATTCCATGTCGATATGGCCAAAGGAGTCGATGAGTATCTCTCGACCGAAGAAGTGGGGATTGCTCCTCGTGTGGCTTTGTAAGTTTGTGCGTCAAACTGCAGTAAATCATGAGCCGTGACTGAACTTGGGTATAAGATATATATTCCGATCGGTGTGTGTTTATGCAATAAATTATGAGCTGTGCTCCATTTATGTATAAGACATGTAATGAAATCGCTGTACTCTTAAAATATGTATTCTTTTTTATTAATAAAACTATGAAGCATATGATATAATATATGATTGCATAATAACCCTTTTCTTTTTTGAAAAAAATTCCTTAATTGTCTTTCTGCCTTAATATATTTACGAACAATTCTGTATCATATTGTGTGGAGATTTACACGTAGTAAAGAAAGATGTAAGGAATCAAAGTCATTACAAAATAATGGATCAACTAAATAATGCGGATAAAAAGATTGTATCTTAGGAGTTAGGATTATTAATATCATCGTACCACCAACCCAATAATGCGATGATAAATATATGTACTAATCAAAGTACAGACTCTGGAAAAAAAAATCAAAGTAGAAGACTAACTTACAAATATGATTATAAAATTGATAGATTAGGTTTTATTTGTTTACTTATTCATTATTTATTTATAGTACATTTAGATATCGCATGTTATATAATAAGATTTTGTGTCAAACTATATTTCTGCTTTTTTACGGAAATTAGATGAAAATAGTGATTAAAATTTTAAATATATTTATCTTTACATATATACATACATATATATATATGCATATGCTATAAATAGATTAACTCATATATGATGAAATTTGTATGCTATAAATAGATTAACTCGTTGCCAAAAAAAAAAAAAAAAAATTAACTCATATATGATGAAATTTGTAAGCTATAAATAGATTAACTCATATATATTCCAAAATTTGTTGACTCCATTCAATTGTCTTTTTTTTTTTTGAACAACCAACTACCTTCGTTAAATTAAACGGGGTTCATTACAAAGTAAAAGAGTCTTTTTTGCCAGTTTATCAGCCTCAACATTTCTGTCTCTTGGAGTAAAATTGAAAGAACATCTGATAAAAAAAGTCGAAAGGTTCAGGATATCAAGGAGAATCACGTAAAGTTCCTTGGATCGGATCTTCGAATTAAGGGCTTTGACCAGCGTCTGCGAGTCTGAAGCGAAATGGAGATGGGTAAATCCCGATTCAATTGCAACTCTAACTGCTGTGAGAGTTGCTATTGCTTCGACCATCAAGGGGGAATCAACATGATCGGAGGATGAGGTTCCATAGCGCAGTGTTGTTCCGGGTCGATCTTTGAAGATCCAGCCGAAACCTACAGTTTTATTCGTCGTCCAAGCCGCATCCGTGTGACAAAGTGTTGTGAAGGGGGCAGAGGTGGTTGCGGGTTGAGCAGGTTTGGCCTCTTGGCTCATATTTCCTGTACTTGTGCCTGTTGCCATTCTTTAGCTCTGGTAATTGCTAACAGGAGGATCTCCTCTGCCTGAATCTGTTCCTTACGAAAGATTAGGCGATTTCGGGCTGACCAAATGGACCAAAGAACGGGAAGAGAGGGCCATGACCAAGTCCCGACGGTGGGAGGTTCATCATTCGAGAGCCTAGAGCGATGCCATATTTAAAGTCGCGGATGAGTTCTGGTCTGATGGGACCTTTTAGGGGGCAGAGGACCAAATCTTGGAAACAAACGGCCAGTGGAAGAAGAGGTAACAGACAGATTCCGAGTCACCATAGTGAGAGCAGTTAGCCTCTTCTTTGATATGTCTGTGAAGGAGATTCACACCCACCGGGAGGAAGTTCTGCGCTGCTTTCCACAGGAGGAGTTTGACCTTGGGGGAACAGTTAGTAGCCCAGATGCTAGTTCTCCAGTCAAAAGAAACAGGTGGGTTTTCTCGGTTTTCATCAGAGTCTGCTGCAGGCAAAACCTCGGGTCCATCATAATCCTTTGAGCATAATCCTTCATAATAACCTGATTTGGTGGAGTAGAGGCCATCGACTGAAGGTAACCACCCCCATACATCAGAACCATGAATTCCACTTGGTCTTAACTTAAGGATGTCTTCCTCATAAAGGGGAAGGATCTGGTGGATACGGTCTGTGTTCCAGATTGTCGAGTTTGGTAATAGGAGGTCTGAGACAATGAGATTCTGGGTGGCTTCCGTAGGTGGACCAAAAGGTGCAAGAGGTCGTGAGAGAGATAACCATGGTGTTCTCCATATCGGCGTGGAAGCTCCACTCCCTAGCAGGCGTCCCAGATGGGGTTTGAGTAAGTCCCTGCCAATGTATATACTTTGCCAACCGTGAGAAGCCGATGATGGGGGTTTACAGTTCGTAAATGAGTTGGTTCTGCAATATTTCCCAAATAAAACTCTTGCTAACAAGCACTGTGGGTTTGACAAGATTCTCCAGCTGATTTTTGCCAGTAGCGCATCATTGAAGGTTTGGATGTCCCTGAACCCTAACCCTCCATCTTTTATTGATTTTGTCAACTTTTTCCACGCTAACCAACACATTTTCTTTTTTCCATTGTTAGAGTCCCACCAGAATCGAGTAAGTGCAGATTGGATATGTTTGCACAAAGAGTTGGGGAGCTTGAAGCAGGACATTGTGTATGATGGGATAGCTGCCAGGACAGACTTAAGGAGAGTTAGTTTACCAGCAGATGAGAGGAAATGGGAAGACCAGCTTAAGGCCCGTTGTTTAATCCTATCAACAATTTCACTGAAGAGGTCTTTTTTCTTGCGTCCAAACAATTCCGGTAGTCCCAAGTACTTTCCTTGCCCTCCCTCTTTCGATATGCCTAGGATTCTTTTGGCTTCCATCTTGACTTCAGTACTCGTCTTAGAGGAGAAGGTAATAGATGACTTTGCTTGATTGATTTGTTGACCAGATGCCTCTTCATACTTGTGCAGAATATTCTTCAGTGTCCAACAATTCTATTTTCAAAGAACTCCCTGTTAAACTTGAAATGGTTTATAGGATTTATAAACTGGGAGACTCGACTTAAATATTTATGAAGTATGTATAAATTTTGTAAGATATTTATAAAATCTTATATGGTATTTATAATTTTTTATTTTCACTACATATAAATTGTATTCACCTGCTCTCGGTTTTCTCAATTATTTAGTTTTAAATATCAAGTTCGTACGTAGTAGAAAATATATAAGTGTAAAACTATTGGTTCGGTTATACACTTAACTAGGACCAGACCCACGCTACAGCGTGGAGGAATGTTCACAGAACATAAATTCATAACGGATTGATACATGTTATATTTTTATTTCAGGGTCAGTAAAATATATATTTTTGTTATGAGTTTGAACATTGGATAAAATAATAGAAGGAAACAAGAAAGTGAATGATAATATACTGAGTTTTGATAAAATAAAATAAAAGATAGAATTTTAATATTTTCATGAATTTGGATAAAATAAAATAAAGAAAAAATTGTATTAATTTATAAAAATAGATTTTTGAAAATATTGTGTAAGTAATTAAGTTTGGGATTTTTGAAATTTTTTTTAATATAAAAATAAAAGAGTTTCCAGCTAACTTTTCTACATGTTCTGACCCGTTGCAAAATTACATACATGTTTTGACACGTTGCAAAATTGTATACACGGGATATATGTATCCACACAAAAAATGTTTCGGAAAATCTATAAATTATGGTTATTTTTTAATTAAAAATTGAAAATTTTATAAGAATTTCTGTTAAGGATCCAAACGAATTATATATACTTTAAATCTGTATGAGTAAATTGATTTTTTGTCGTTTTCTTGGTTTCATGGTTAGAAAACACTTATTTAAATAGCATTTCATGTTGTAAAAAAAAAAAAGCATTTCATGTAATAATTCATAGTCTTTACTATCAAAATGGTTCCTAGTTTATTGTAAAGTTTCTTTTAAAGTTTATTATAGAAATTTTTGTCTGATTTTTTCTATTGAAGTTATTGGGCTGTATGTAATATTCACAATTTAGTTTAGTGTACTCTTTAGTATTGTCTTATAAAAAATCTTAATGGACTAAGTTAGGCCTTTTTGTAAAATTATTCAATTTAACATTAAACTAAACAATTTTTCTTTTAACTCTCTTCCACAAAATCGAGAAACCCAAACTCTAAACCAACATTTTCCATTCTTCATCACTTCCCTTCAATTATGTTCTTCGATTCATGTCAACATCGAACAGGTCTTCATATCAATTATTTCCAAACATGCTGATTTTCTATTCCTTTTTTGAAGAAAGCAAAACCTACCACAAAATCGAAATCGGGAAAACGCTACCGCTGTCAAAGGGTTTATATGTACATATCGGCAATT
This sequence comes from Camelina sativa, assembly GCF_030686135.1. Taxonomy (NCBI): domain Eukaryota; kingdom Viridiplantae; phylum Streptophyta; class Magnoliopsida; order Brassicales; family Brassicaceae; genus Camelina; species Camelina sativa. The sequence continues at coordinate 23,078,852 of NC_141886.1, read as the reverse complement.
AATAATTCAACAAAATCACTTTGGCTTTACCAAATTCAAAGAGTTAGGAACTAATTGCATGTATTTTGGTAAGTTATTTCAGTTTTTAAGTTAAATTTTGCAAATTGTCATTTGGTATTTTTCGAATTGATTGTCATGCTCTCAGATTGTTATTTTGTTTCTGAAAGTAGTGGATAATTTTCGTTCTCAAACAGTGGTATGCTTATATATTTTCTGTCAATTTTGATTTCACCATTTTTACAAGTTTAGGGTGATTGGAAAAATTTGTACGTAAAAAGATTGGTATAAGTTGAGTTTGCCAATTATTTTAAAAATCTAATAAAATTTTATTTATGATTGTTTCAATACATGATTAACTTAAAACCCGACAAATAAAAAATAGCAAACTAAGTAATGATATATATGAACGGTATTGAATTTTTAAACTCATCTAACAACATTTCATTCTTGTAATAAACCTCTTGCAACACATGCTTATAAGTAAACAATACATAACTTTGCAAATAAAAAATTTACATATATACCTTTGAAAGAATTGACCTTAGGAAATTGCTGTGTTTGCCTATAAAAAAAAGGCAAACATATGACCATCTTTTGCATGTTGTTTTCGCAAGCTAAGAGAATGTTTTCAGCAAACGACCCTCCATACTGTACACGCTAAACGTTCATCTCTTAAGAAAGAAAATATAGTAATTCAGTAGCATAATGTTAAAAAGTTACAAATTGTTATATGTATAGAATAAACACGAACTCATTAGTACCTTTTATCCCTGAGTACAAACTCGATTTTGTTTTTAATTCTATCCTCCTTGTCATGAGTTTTCATTTTGCCGAAATTAACTACCTCACAATGACATCTACAAAAACACATTGGTTTAGGAACATAGTAAATGGACTCTTGCAAAAAAAAAAAACTACAAATATACTTACATATAAACATATAAGCTAATGAAAACGAATATGATACATACAAAAACTACTAATATAAGCTTATTCTATGGTATCTGATAAAACCATTTCTATAGTCTTTCTCGAATAGACGTTATATTGCTTCCAATAATGAATAATTTTCACTTGAATTCTCCAGCTTGTTCTGAATGGTTTAATGGACTGCAGATCTGTGATAGGCACGAGAGGGGCAGCCATTGAAGAAGGCTTGAAAGGAGAAAGTAAAGAAGGTATGGTGATTGAAGCTTCGATTAGTATCATCGTATTTATAGGGAGTCGTCACGTATTCTCCATTACATATGATTTGATAGTATAATTTATGGTATATTCGTAGAATGTGGGATAAAAATCTTAAGTAGTTAATTAGATAATATATTCTTAACAATGATGATATATTTTCTTGGTGCAGTTAAGGATAAAAAATGAATCAGATCTTGAATTAGGAATATAGTACATTACTCAAAATGCGGCTTTGTAAGATTTTGGAATAGTCTTTGAAGATTGATATCTGTTAAATTAATTTTATTTGAATACCGTAATCAATGTCATAGAGGATTGATATCAATCAATTGAATACCGTAATCAATGTCTTTAATTGTTTGATTTGATAATAATATAGACTAATCTAATGTAGCTTCTCTATTTTGGAGCCTTTTTTTTGCAGCCCATAATAGCCCATTAATTATTCTGTGAGGGAAGCAGTTAGTTGAAGTTCGTCAATAGTTTCTTTACGATATCCAATTTAGAATTTCCGGGTAATTTGAAATTTAAAACTCGACCCATAAAGTTTAAAAGTTACCTTTAACATTACTGAAATGTTTGCAGTCAAATTTCGACAGAAGCATTTTCGGGCTATGCGAAAATTGTACTTTTCTTTTACTAATTTAGGGATTATAGTGATTACTGAAAAGCCGGAACTAGTCGGATTGAACGTAGTTTTTCAAAATTTAGCATGGACCAGTACAAATTCATTAGTGTCATTTTCTTTCTAATCGTTTCGTAAAAGTCAGGTTTAGTGATGAAATTCTAACATAAATGTTTAAAATATACATTAACAACTAATGAAAAGTAGCGTCGTGAATCATGTATGAATAGATCGTTTTATGAACAATGCAAATAATTGTTTCAAAAAGTAAAGAAAAAAAAACAATGCAAATGTAATCTTCTAGAAAACTAGTTTAATGAATAAAACAATGCTGAGTCATATATAATGGATTCGTGACCGACAAGAGCCTAGCACCGCTTTCTACGTTTCTTTAAAATAATATATATATTATTTTAATCATAATTAATAATAACCACTCAAAAGTCATACATGTTGGTATTTGTTGAGAATTGTTGTTTTCACAAACAACAGAAAAAACGATTCTCTTCTTACTGAACCAAATAATGGATTTTTTATTTTGTTTTTAGGCCCATTCATAAAAGTAACTGTGAGATAAATGGCCAATGGAGATGCTATAATAATCATAGAAAACTAGTTTAATGAATAAAACTTAAAAAAAAAAAAAAAAAAAAAAAAAAAAAAAAAAAAAAACTTCATCAGTTTCTCAAACCATTCATCTACAAATAGATGCTAAAGAACTCATAAGGGAACTCACTCCTCTCTCAAAACCTATACCCAGAAATCAAGATAAGCAAATCGAAGGTACAAAGAATGGCTGCCGTGACGAAAACCGAGGTTTCTAGTTTGGTGGGGAAGCTTGAGACAGACGTGGAGATCAAAGCTTCGGCTGGAAAGTTCCATCACATGTTCGCCGAGAAACCACACCATGTCTCCACAGCATCTCCGGGGCACATTCAAAACTGTGAACTGCATGAAGGCGAATGGGGCAAAGTCGGCACTGTCGTCATCTGGAACTACGTTCATGGTAAGTCAACTTTATACACATTTTTTAATAATTGGTGGATTAATTAAGACCTCTACGAGGTATGCATCCGTGTATTTATGTAGTGTTAAAAAATCAACATGTCTAGCTAGTTGATCTTGGACTGTCACTAAACATTATTACTTTAAACAAAAAAGATAGGGAATTTTAAACCATAAAAGTAAAACTTATCCTGGATATAGATCCACGACTGTAATCTCATTATTTGATATATGATATGTTTTTGATTGATATTCGTTTTGATTATTAAACTCAAAAGTCAAACCAATATCAATAAGTGTTAATTAATTGATGTAGATGGGGTGGCAAAGGTGGCGAAGGAGAGGATCGAGGCGTTGGAGCCGGAGAAGAACTTGATCACGTTCAGGGTCATAGAAGGTGATTTGATGAAAGAGTACAAAAGCTTTGTGATAACCATCCAGGGGACTCCTAAACATGGAGGGCCTGGAAGTATAGTACACTGGCACCTTGAGTATGAGAAAATTAGCGAGGAGGTTGCTCACCCTGAGACTCTTCTCCAATTCTGTGTCGATATGTCCAAAGGGATCGATGAATATCTCTCGACCGAATAATGGGGATTGCTCCTTGTGTGGCTTCGTAAGTGTGTACGTCTTAAGCATGTCTGTTTAAAGCTAGTCTGTACGTCAAACTGCAGTAAATCATGAGCCGTGACCGAGTTTGGGTAAGATATATATTTTGGTGTGTGTTTGTATGCAATAAATAATGAGTTGTACTCCATATTGTATGTATCAGTCATGTAATGAAAGCGCTCTACTCTAAATATTGTGTATTATTTGAAAAAAAAAAAAAAAGTGTATTATTTATGGTGTCAAAAAAAAATGTGTATGATTTATTATTAATTAAACTGTGAAGCCTGTGATATGATATATGATTACATGCATAATAATTCTTGTCTTCTTTTTTTTTTTTCTAAAAAAGGGTTTTATAATTTGTCTTTCTGCCTTAATCTATTGAAGAACCCTTCTGTATCACATTGTATAAATGGAGACATAATGAAGAAATAAAGAAAGATGTAAGGAATCAAAGTCATTACAAAATAATGGATCAACTAAAGATTTTGTCAACTTAATAATGCGGATAGAAGACTTATCATCGTACCAACCCAATAATGTGATTATTATATGTAATAATCAAAGTAGACTCTCGAAAAACCAAAAAACAAAAAACAAAGTAGAATGAAGACTGACTTAAAATGATTGTTAAATTATGTTTTATTTGTTAACTTATTCATTAGTTTAGATATTAACGCATGTTTATTTAATATGTTGTGTCAATATTATTATTTTTAAGGGCATTGGATGAAAATAATGACTAATATTTTGCAAGCAGAGAAATTGCCAAGACCGGAAGCGAATTGGATCAAGTGTAATTATGATGCTTCATTTATCAATGGAGATGACAAGGTTTTCACTTGGGCGCCATCCAAGCCAATGATTTAGAGTACAAACTGCTCTTGAAAGTGAATATCAAAGACTAATTCAAGTAATGCAACATAGTTGGAGCAAAGATATCGAATAATAATCTTTGAGGGTGACTGTCAAGAGTTACACAAAGTCATCACAGTAGAAGTCTTAAACATTGGGGAGTATAATTGGATGAAGAGCAGTTCCGCTGGATAGGAAGACAACAAAACAAACCTACAGATAAGCTTGCTGAAGCTCCCAATGCCACACAACAATTCTAATTCATATTTCACTTTTATGTTCCAAGCTTAATCACAGAGTTTCTACATACAGACTTTTGTAATTCAAACATCAGTTAAGTAATATAATACATACTGTATATGTCAGATACATTCTAATGTCTTTTTTTTTTTTTCTATTGTTCCAATCGTTTCATAAAATTGCATTTAACGTTGAAAAATGATATGGTAACATTAATCATTAATGTTTAAGAATATAACGTCGTCAGCAACTACCTGCTGTGAATAACAAATCATATAATATATTAGCAGAGACTTAGCAACTGCGAAACCGAAAGCAGCGTGTGAAAGGTATGATTGATGAGTTGATAATTTTATGAACAATTCAAACAATTATACCGCTGACTCATAATGATGGGATCGGGATCACATGAAACACAAGTAATCAAGAAATTATTCTAATGAATAAAATTCTCCATTTCTACAACAGTTTCTCTACCATTCCACTACAAATAGAGGCTGAGGAACTCAATAGACGACTCACTCCTCTCTCAAACTCTATTTTCCCCCTAAAGATAAGCAGATCAAAGGTAGAAAGAATGGCTGAGGTGACTAAACCCGAAGCTTCTAGTTTGGTTGGGACGCTTGAGACAGAAGTGGAGATCAAAGCTTCGGCTGGACAGTTCCATCACATGTTCGCAGGGAGACCACACCATGTCTCCAAAGCATCTCCAGGCAACATTCAAGGCTGTGATCTGCACGAAGGTGACTGGGGCAAAGTCGGTTCTATTGTCTACTGGAACTACGTACATGGCAAGTTAACCTTATACACACTTTTATATCAGTGGATTCTAAAGTGAAACCAATTGGTTTGTCTTATTAGCCTCTCGCTAAACTGTTATCACTTACTTTTCTATTTTAATACCTCTGGGATTTAAAACGGAAAAAAAAAAAAAAAAAACTAATCTTCATAGACAAGTCAAGTGCAACCTATATTACATAATACCCGGGAAAAAAAGCGTTTAGAGGAACCGATCCCTTAATATTTTTTTTTTTTATATGCCCACTATATAATATATGCTTACCTTATAATATGTTGTTGTACTATCTGCTTATAATAAGTTGCGTTGTACTAATTAACATTCAAATAATACTCAAAGTCGTCCTTCTAAATAATTAATATTAGATAATTGGTGTAGATGGGGAGGCCAAGGTGGCGAAAGAGAGAATCGAGGCGGTGGAGCCGGAGAAAAATCTGATCACGTTCAGGGTTATAGAAGGTGATTTGATGAAAGAGTACAAAAGCTTCTTGCTTACGATCCAAGTGACCCCGAAGCAGGGAGGGCCAGGGAGTATTGTGCACTGGCACCTTGAGTTCGAGAAGAT